>NC_092089.1:90720872-90795872 GCF_045679555.1 Salvelinus alpinus
GCAGGTAGTGAAGGGATGAGAGAGGAGGAGGGCAGATTTCTCCACAGAATTCAATTGATTGTCGTCGTTTTCTTTTGCCTGTCTCTGGGACTTTGAGAAAGTGGCAGGCTTTAGAGCCAGTATGTGGTGTGTGTTTGTGTGGTGTGTGTGTGTGTGTGGTGTGTGATTTGTGTGGTGTGTGTGTGTATGTTTGTGCTGTGTGGTTGCGGTGTGTTGTGTGTGTGTGTGTGTGTGTGGTTGTGGTGTGTGTGGTGTTTGTGTGTGTGTGTGTGGTGTGTGTGTGTGATTTGTGTGGTGTGTGTGTGTGTGTTTGTGCTGTGTGGTTGTGGTGTGTTGTGTGTGTGTGGTTGTGGTGTGTTGTGTGTGTGTGTGGTTGTGTGTGTGTGGTTTGTGTGGTGTGTGTGTGGTTGTGGTATGTGGTTTGTGTGGTGTGTGTGTGTGTGGTGTGTGTGTGTGTGTTTGTGCTGTGTGGTTGTGATGTGTGTGTGAGCAGCACAATCCCAGAGAGGTACTGAGGCGGCAAAATGTTTATCAACGCTGAAGGCATTCAAATCAAATCATGTGGTGTGTGTGTGTGTGTGTTTATTTTGAGTACTCCCTCTGATAACACAGCAACCCACTCCTGAGCCAAACACTGTGTGTGTGTGTGTGTGTGTGTGTGTGTGTGTGTGTGTGTGTGTGTGTGTGTGTGTGTGTGTTGAGAGATGTAAATGGTTTCACGGGTTATAACACAGCAGCACAATAGAGACAGCAGAAGCACCATTTATATAAACCAATAGACACATAAGATAAAAGTCATCTAAGTAGATGATCTAGTAGCCGTGGATGGAGAGAGAGAGTCACTGAGACAATCTGTCCACAACAAAGGCTGTGAACGTGTAGTTACACTCATTATCTCTCTAAGCTGACAACAGAGTTTCCCTGTTTTGATTGAAAAGGTTAGAACAGTTAACATGTAAGGCAACACACACACACACACACACACACACACACACACACACACACACACACACACACACACACACACACACACACACACACACACACACACACACACACACACACACACCTCTCTAAGCCTCACCTTTCTCACAGTAAGGTTCTCCCTCCTCCATATAGAAGGCCTGGTTTCTGATGGGGCTCTTACAGGCAGCACACATGAAACACTGCACATGGTAGGTCATCTTCAGGGCATGCATGATATCCTACACAGAGGAAGGAAGGAAAGGGGGTCAGGCCTCAGCTTACAGGTACAGCTAAACTAGCATTCCACAGTATTCTCATAGATGACGGTAGACCTGTCCTGCTAAACTAGCTTGTGGTCTACATTCCACAGTATTCTCATAGATGACGGTAGACCTGTCCTGCTAATCTAGCTTGTGGTCTACATTCCACAGTATTCTCATAGATGACGGTAGACCTGTCCTGCTAAACTAGCTTGTGGTCTACATTCCACAGTATTCTCAGATGACGGTAGACCTGTCCTGCTAAACTAGCTTGTGGTCTACATTCCACAGTATTCTCAGATGACGGTAGACCTGTCCTGCTAAACTTGCCTGTGGTCTACATTCCACAGTATTCTCATAGACGGTAGACCTGTCCTGCTAAACTAGCTTGTGGTCTACATTCCACAGTATTCTCAGATGACGGTAGACCTGTCCTGCTAAACTTGCCTGTGGTCTACATTCCACAGTATTCTCATAGATGATGGTAGACCTGTCCTGCTAATCTAGCTTGTGGTCTACATTCCACAGTATTCTCATAGATGATGGTAGACCTGTCCTGCTAAACTAGGTTGTGGTCTACATTCCACAGTATTCTCATAGACGGTAGACCTGTCCTGCTAAACTAGCTTGTGGTCTACATTCCACAGTATTCTCAGATGACGGTAGACCTGTCCTGCTAAACTTGCCTGTGGTCTACATTCCACAGTATTCTCATAGACGGTAGACCTGTCCTGCTAAACTAGCTTGTGGTCTACATTCCACAGTATTCTCAGATGACGGTAGACCTGTCCTGCTAAACTTGCCTGTGGTCTACATTCCACAGTATTCTCATAGATGACGGTAGACAGACAGTAGAGATCTTACCCCTATGATAATCTTCTTGCATTTGGCACAGTTGGGAGCGTAGCGGTTATCATAACACTTGGTGCAGAAGACTGAGCCCCGCTCCTCAAAGAATCCTCCCTCATCCAACAACACCTTACACTGGGAACACTGGAACTCTTCTGGGTGCCAGGACTGACCAAGCGCCACCAGATACCGGCCCCTAGACACACACACACACACACAACGTAAACACCAGTTAGATAAGCCCAGCTGAGAGTAACAGAGGTATCTAGGCACAGCTCTCTATAATGGAAAATAGTGATCCTACCATCACAGACATGACTTACTGTATGTACATTATCCACTAAACTGTCAGATGGTGTCAGGTCATTACCAGTTATTTTTATTTGAAGAATAAATTAGGTTATATAAATTACCAAGAGTATTACCTGGTCAGGTCACATGGTCTAGGAAATCAGATCCAGTACACCTAGTCTATTATGAAATGACAGGTCACATGGTCTAGTAAATCAGGGCTTAGCAGTTTGATCCAGTAAACATAGCCTATAGAGTATATTCTCTATACACGACACTACTTTTTCACCTAGAACTCATGTAGGGAACAGCAGTTGCTGTATTGACCCAACCTTTGACATTCAGGGTTTTGTTCAAACGTTTTGCAATATTTATATAATATTTAAGGAATTGGGTGACGTTTCAGGCTTGGCAAGCTCTAGTGTTTAATATATATATCAGACAGGGGGCAGTAGTAAACCGCCTTGCAGTTATTAATCAGACAGGGGGCAGTAGTGAACTGCCTTGCAGTTATTAATCAGACAGGGGGCAGTAGTAAACTGCCTTGCAGTTATTAATGTGACAGGGGGCAGTAGTAAACTGCCTTGCAGTTATTAATCAGACAGGGGGCAGTAGTAAATAAAGGCCTGGCAGTTATTAATCTAACAGACAGGGGGCAGTAGTAAATAAAGGCCTGGCAGTTATTAATCTAACAGACAGGGGGCAGTAGTAAATAAAGGCCTTGCAGTTATTAATCTAACAGACAGGGGGCAATATAATCATATGGTTCCCACCTAATGATCTTTTTGCAGGCTCCACAGAGAGGGGTCCTTCCGCTGTCCTCGGGTGCCTGCTGAGCTGCCTGTAGGATAGAGGAGCGGTTCTGCATGGGCGTAGGCTGGGCCGGCTGCCTGTGCTGGGTCAGAACCGTACTGGTCTTGTCTGGGGCGTAACGGTCAGCGAAACCTGGGTCAGTCACCCACGGAGGACGCACCTTAGGACCAGAGTTGACTGGAGCCTTAGAGGCTGAGGAACCCAGAGAAATGTATTAATACAACACAAACAGGAAGACTCATATAGTATACTATAAGGAACCATGGGACTGTATGGATGCTTATAGCACGTGTTACAATATATTACTATGCTCATAGCTCATGCTATAATGCATATTTCAATGCTTATAGCATGTTATAATGCATCTAACTACTAAATAAAGGCTTGGATTTTGTATGTTAAATTACCAGCATCCCTGTCATTTGAACTCTGACCTCCAGTAACTCACCGTCAGGTTTGTCGGCTGTCTGGGTCTGGGCCTTAGCAGGTGACCGAGACGCCTTGATGCTGGGAAGAAACACACACTTCCTTAGGAACAGGTGCTATAGGGTTACCATGGTGACTCAGAAGAGGTAGAATGGCAGCAGTGTCTGACATCATCATCATGGAGTGAGTTCGGATTGCATTTTATTTTTTTTAATCGAAGAAGCATAAAATGGTAAAACCATTGTTCCTTAATTTCACATCTCTCTGTGCCTATACCACTACTTACAGAAAGGAAAGGTAATAGAAGGTGGACTGGGAATTGTTGTGATCAAGTCATATTCCTCCAAAGAGCAGATTGACCGAAGTCTGTAGAGCAGGGGTCAACAACAGGCCACGCGGTTTTTATTTTAGCCCAACAAAAATAGTAGAGGAGGAGGAGAGGAGAGAGGAGACGAGGAGAAGCGGAAGGAAAGAAAAGAGGAGAGACTGAAACGTGACCTCTGATGTGCCTTAATAACTAACTTGTATGCCACTTTTAAATGGTTAATATCACAAGCCGAGTTGGTTTAGCCCCCGGGGGGAAAAAAGACAGGAACCTTTTCCTCTTGCCATGATTGGCTGAGATAAATGGATGGGCTGGACATGCTGAGAGATGAGTTCTGATTGGTCGGCCATGTAGCCCGCTTCTGTCTATAACATGAGCTAGTCAGTATGTGTAGATCGTCCTTGTTTGAAAGATATAACGATAGTCATACAGAGAACAGAAAACGTGTTGCTACTACTCTCAACAGCATAGCTGCCCAGAATTTAGCAGGCGCTATCAACCAAGATAGGTGGGAAAAAGCTGTGCTGGGCTATTTTCTGAAGGACGATTGTGACATGAACATTAAATCAGACTCAGGAAATCCCTTATTTAGGGTTAATAATAAAATAAAATATATATATATAATATATTTTATTATTTTATATATATATGGCCTACTGAGTGGCGCAGCGGTGTAAGGCACTGCAGTGCTAGAGGAGTCACTACAGACCCGGGTTCGATCCCAGGCTGTGTCGTGACCGGGAGTCCCATAGGGCGGCGCACAATTGGCCCAGAGTCATCAGGGTTAGGGGAGGGTTTAGCTGGGGGGGGGGGGGCTTTACTTGGCTCATTGTGCTCTAGTGACTCCTTGTGGCGGGCCTGGCGCCTGCAGGCTGACTACGGTCGTCAGTTGAGCAGTGTTTCCTCCGACACATCCATTTCTTTCACATGAACCATCAACTTGGACAAGTGTCTTGAGAATACTGTGCATCATTCAATAATTTTAAAATATTTTTATCATCTGGACACCATTTTTTGACATTGCTACTATGCAAGTAACCGTTTCACTGTACCGTTTACACCTTCTGTATCCTGTGCATGTGACAAATAAACTTAGATTTTATTTGATATAGTGTGTGTTTACCAGAGACGGTAATGTGAAGAACAACAGGACAACATATGAACATCTTGGCCATGTTCTGTTATAATCTCCACCCGGCACAGCCAGAAGAGGACTGGCCACCCCTCATAGCCTGGTTCCTCTCTAGGTTTCTTCCTAGGTTTTGGCCTTTCCAGGGAGTTTTTCCCTAGCCACCATGCTTCTACACCTGCATTGCTTGCTGTTTGGGGTTTTAGGCTGGGTTTCTGTACAGCACTTTGAGATATCAGCTGATGTACGAAGGGCTATATGAATACATTTGATTTGATCTGCACCAAAGTCGAATTAGGATGTAGGACAAGGATCAAGTGTATTTTTACCTGGAGTGTTATTGTAGGCTACTAGTTACAAATTTTAGTCTTGAAATCTTTGGTTGTTTACTACACTACCTCACTCTGTTTAGCACATGGCCTCACATGTGAATCCTTACAGAGATGGGTGGGGCTAAAGCTTTAGAGGCTGTAAACAATGCTGATTGGATGTAGACAAAGAAGAGCTCTCCAGTAGGTGTACCAAAATATTCAAGGGCCATTTTCTCAAATGTGGGGTTACAAGTTTATCAACTTTCAAAGCAGAATTTCTTTCCCATTGTTCCTCAACTACAGTGTATGATATACCATTTAGTACCTCTGAGTCTCTACTTTTATCCAATGTAAAAAAAATACTTTCAAAAACCAAATTGAGGCGGTTGGTCAAGTGTATAATTTAGGAAATCTTTTCCCAAGTATTTTCCTTCCTACAAAAGAGACGTGCTCACGTCTCAATGTAATCCAGGTATGGCATGATTGTATTTTGAAAATAACAACCTGTTTTTTGGGCTGTTGTGGTTGTGGTTGTGGTCAATTTGCAGTGTACAAATTATTATAATGATGATGATGATGGTGATTATGTTCCGACCGTCCGCCTCGGCTGAATCAAGTTGCCTACCCCTTCTTTAGCGTTAACAGCATCCGTCTCAGTAACAGGTGTCTACAGCCGTCTCAGTAACAGCCGTCTCAGTAACAGGTGTCTACAGCCGTCTCAGTAACAGCCGTCTCAGTAACAGGTGTCTACAGCCGTCTCAGTAACAGCCGTCTCAGTAACAGGTGTCTACAGCATTCGTCTCAGTAACAGGTGTCTACAGCCGTCTCAGTAACAGCCGTCTCAGTAACAGGTGTCTACAGCCGTCTCAGTAACAGGTGTCTACAGCCGTCTCCGGATACAATTACCATCTCATTACTACATCGACATGAAAACAACTTGTAAAATCGGCAGAGAGAACTCCGATATATTACAGAGGAATGAAAGAATGTAACAGTAGTTGTGGTCAGATAGTAGAACAGGTCGTTGTCTATCCAAATGAGACATGATATCATTACACCTGTTACGACCGTGGTGTGAACAGCGGGTTAAGTGTTGGTTTTGACACCACTACTATATTACAGACAGACGGCATTATTATCCAAATCATCCGTGTTTGATGTACTGTGATAAGGCGTAGCCAGTTATCAGAGTGATGCCTACCATATATACAGTGGGGAGAACAAGTATTTGATACACTGACGATTTTGCAAGTTTTCCTACTTACAAAGCATGTAGAGGTCTGTAATTTTTATCATAGGTACACTTCAACTGTGAGAGACGGAATCTAAAACAAAAATCCAGAAAATCACATTGTATAATTTTTAAGTAATTAATTTGCATTTTATTGCATGACATAAGTATTTGATCACCTACCAACCAGTAAGAATTCCGGCTCTCACAGACCTGTTAGTTTTTCTTTAAGAAGCCCTCCTCTTCTCCACTCATTACCTGTATTAACTGCACCTGTTTGAACTCGTTACCTGTATAAAAGACACCTGTCCACACACTCAATCAAACAGACGCCAACCTCTCCACAATGGCCAAGACCAGAGAGCTGTGTAAGGACATCAGGGATAAAATTGTAAACCTGCACAAGGCTGGGATGGGCTACAGGACAATAGGCTAGCAGCTTGGTGAGAAGGCAACAACTGTTGGCGCAATTATTAGAAAATGGAAGAAGTTCAAGATGACGGTCAATCACCCTCGGTCTGGGGCTCCATGCAAGATCTCACCTCGTGGGGCATCAATGATCATGAGGAAGGTGAGGGATCAGCCCAGAACTACATGGCAGGACCTGGTCAATGACCTGAAGAGAGCTGGGACCACAGTCTCAAAGAAAACCATTAGTAACACACTACGCCGTCATGGATTAAAATCCTGCAGTGCGCGCAAGGACCTCCTGCTCAAGCCAGCGCATGTCCAGGCCCGTCTGAAGTTTGCCAATGACCATCTGGATGATCCAGAGGAGGAATGGGAGAAGGTCATGTGGTCTGATGAGACAAAAATAGAGCTTTTTGGTCTAAACTCCACTCGCCGTGTTTGGAGGAAGAAGAAGGATGAGTACAACCCCAAGAACACCATCCCAACCGTGAAGCATGGAGGTGGAAACATCATTCTTTGGGGATGCTTTTCTGCAAAGGGGACAGGACGACTGCACCGTATTGAGGGGAGGATGGATGGGGCCATGTATCGCGAGATCTTGGCCAACAACCTCCTTCCCTCAGTAAGAACATTGAAGATGGGTCGTGGCTGGGTCTTCCAGCATGACAACAACCCGAAACACACAGCCAGGGCAACTAAGGAGTGGCTCCGTAAGAAGCATCTCAAGGTCCTGGAGTGGCCTAGCCAGTCTCCAGACCTGAACCCAATAGAAAATCTTTGGAGGGAGCTGAAAGTCCGTATTGCCCAGCGCCAGCACCGAAACCTGAAGGATCTGGAGAAGGTCTGTATGGAGGAGTGGGCCAAAATCCCTGCTGCAGTGTGTGCAAACCTGGTCAAGAACTACAGGAAACGTTTGATCTGTGTATTTGCAAACAGAGGTTTCTGTACCAAATATTAAGATCTGCTTTTCTGATGTATCAAATACTTATGTCATGCAATAAAATGCAAATGAATTACTTAAAAATTATACAATGTGATTTTCTGGATTTTTGTTTTAGATTCCGTCTCTCACAGTTGAAGTGTACCTATGATAAAAATTACAGACCTCTACATGCGTTGTAAGTAGGAAAACCTGCAAAATCGGCAGTGTATCAAATACTTGTTCTCCCCACTGTATATATACACTGCTCAAAACAATAAAGGGAACACTTAAACAACACAATGTAATTCATTCAGATCTAGGATGTGTGATTTTAGTGTTCCCTTTATTTTTTTGAGCAGTGTATATATATATTCATTCATCTTCCATCTGTTTGCCAAAAGTAAAAAAAAAAAAAAAAAACATGGTTTCAAATGCACATTGACCCACAACGATAGTCTAGAATCACCGAGATGATCTACTGCCTCCCTAGTAGAAGACTTCTACGAGGTGTGCTAACTCTAGTGTCAAAAACCACACAGAGACTATTACATAACAGTAGGTAATATTGCATGACAGTACTATACAGTATAATGAGTACTGCATGGTATAGTACTATATAGTATAATGAGTATTGGATGGTAGAGTATTGTACAGTATAATGAGTATTGCATGGTAAAGTATACTGGTAGAGTATTGCAGAGTACAGTATAGTATAGCAGAGTACAGTATAGTATTGCAGAGTACAGTATAGTGGAGTAGAGTACAGTATAGTATTGCAGAGTACAGTATAGTGGAGTAGAGTACAGTATAGTATTGCAGAGTACAGTATAGTGGAGTAGAGTACAGTATAGTAGAGTACAGTATAGTGGAGTACAGTATAGTGGAGTAGAGTACAGTATAGTGGAGTAGAGTACAGTACAGTGGAGTAGAGTACAGTACAGTGGAGTACAGTATAGTACAGTGGAGTAGAGTACAGTACAGTGGAGTACAGTATAGTACAGTGGAGTAGAGTACAGTATAGTATAGTGGAGTAGAGTACAGTATAGTATAGCAGAGTACAGTATAGTGGAGTAGAGTGCAGTATAGTGGTAAAGAAGGAAGCAGAGAAAGACAAATGACAGATAGAAGGAGGAGGTGTTTTCAGATGTTTTATGATGACATCAGTACAGATATATTTATCTTTCCATTTCTTTCTTATCAGAGGGAGGGGCCTAAAGAACAAAAGGGGAGAGAGAGAGAGAGACAGAGAGAGAGAGACAGAAAGAGAGAGACAGAGAGAGAGAGAGAGCAGAACTCAGAGCTTAAGAGAGAGTTTACAGATCAACAGGAGATAAACTAGAACTACAGAATAAAGAACAGAACAGGGAGAACATTGCTGTTCCAACAGCAGTCCCTCCCTCCCTCCACCCCCCCCCCCCCCCGCCTGTTTAGATAACTCTGAGTAACACAGTGTAACAGGAGAAACAGGACTACAAAACAGACCCGGGTCAGATACATTCGTCAAATACTGTAGAAGTCTTGAGGTGCTTGATTTGGATTGATCCGGGACAATCGGACCAATAGAACAGTCCCGAAGTGCAAACCCCCCCCCCCACCCCTTTACCTCAGGTTTTTGATCAATCAATCAATCGTATTTGACGTATGCATTGGCCCCAGGTCTGTAACAAACACAAGGTGATCGACAAGCTGGTATCAACACTAACTCATCAAGTCAAGGAGAAGAAGGGAATCTGACAGTCAGACAGGCTCAGTATGCAATGGTTCCATGTATGGCTTAGTGATCATAGGTTCCTTTGTTTTATATATCTTTATTCTTTTATTTTACTTTTTTACTTATTTTTTCTTCCTCCTCTGTATGTCTGGGGGGGGGGGGGGGGGCGTGTTGTCGTCTGGGGGGGGCGTGTTGTCGTCTGGGGGGGGGCGTGTTGTCGTCTGGGGGGGGGGCGTGTTGTCGTCTGGGGGGGGGGGGGGGGCGTGTTGTCGTCTGGGGGGGCGTGTTGTCGTCTGGGGGGGCGTGTTGTCGTCTGGGGGGGGGGGGGGGGGGCGTGTTGTCGTCTGGGGGGGGGGGCGTGTTGTCGTCTGGGGGGGCGGGGCGGGGGGGCGTGTTGTCGTCTGGGGGGGGGCGTGTTGTCGTCTGGGGGGGCGTGTTGTCGTCTGGGGGGGGCGTGTTGTCGTCTGGGGGGGCGGGGCGGGGGCGTGTTGTCGTCTGGATAGTCGGGCTATTGTCGTTTTAGTCGTTGTCGTCGTTCTGATGGCTATCGATCGCTAGGGCTCAGGCCCGGCCCTGCGTTGCACGTTGCCATGGTGATGTTCAGGACTTGATGTTGAGGGCGCGTGCGGACCTTTCGTGGTGCCAGTCCCTCAGACGGGCGTAACGGGGGCTCTGAATCTCTGTAAGGAACTTTTCCCTAACCACCCCGAGAGAGAAGAGAAGTGACAGGAAATGAATAAAGACAAATATCTCTAACAGACAGACAATTCACCAAGCAATGGGAGATGGCAAAACTACATCACAACTCAATATGGGGACAGAGAAAATCTACTACAGTGGTCCTGGAACAACACCTGTATACCTCACACACACACACACACACACACACACCAAACCACCTGTATAACTCACACACACACACACACACACACACAAAACCACCTGTATACCTCACACACACACACAAAACCACCTGTATACCTCACACACACACACACCAAACCACCTGTATAACTCACACACACACACACACACACACACACACACACACACACACACACACACACACCAAACCACCTGTATAACTCACACACACACACACACACACACACACACACACACACACACACACACACACACAAAACCACCTGTATACCTCACACACACACCAAACCACCTGTATAACTCACACACACACACACACACAAAACCACCTGTATAACTCACACACACACACACACACACACACACAAAACCACCTGTATACCTCACACACACACACAAAACCACCTGTATACCTCACACACACACACCAAACCACCTGTATAACTCACACACACACACCAAACCACCTGTATACCTCACATACACACACACCAAACCACATGTATAACTCACACACACACACACACACACACACACAAAACCACCTGTATACCTCACACACACACACCAAACCACCTGTATACCTCACATACACACACACCAAACCACATGTATAACTCACACACACACACAAAACCACCTGTATACCTCACACACACACACAAAACCACCTGTATACCTCACACACACACACCAAACCACCTGTATAACTCACACACACACACACCAAACCACCTGTATACCTCACATACACACACACCAAACCACATGTATAACTCACACACACACACCAAACCACCTGTATAACTCACACACACACACACCAAACCACCTGTATAACTCACACACACACACACCAAACCACCTGTATAACTCACACACACACACCAAACCACCTGTATAACTCACACACACACACACCAAACCACCTGTATACCTCACATACACACACACCAAACCACCTGTATAACTCACACACACACACAAAACCACCTGTATACCTCACACACACACACCAAACCACCTGTATAACTCACACCAAACCACCTGTATACCTCACATACACACACACCAAACCACATGTATAACTCACACACACACACCAAACCACCTGTATAACTCACACACACACACACCAAACCACCTGTATACCTCACACACACACACCAAACCACCTGTATACCTCACACACACACACAAAACCACCTGTATACCTCACACACACACACCAAACCACCTGTATAACTCACACACACACACACACCAAACCACCTGTATACCTCACACACACACACCAAACCACCTGTATACCTCACACACACACACCAAACCACCTGTATAACTCACACACACACACACCAAACCACCTGTATAACTCACACACACACACACCAAACCACCTGTATACCTCACACACACACACCAAACCACCTGTATACCTCACACACACACACAAAACCACCTGTATACCTCACACACACACACCAAACCACCTGTATACCTCACACACACACACCAAACCACCTGTATACCTCACACACACACACACCAAACCACCTGTATACCTCACACACACACACACCAAACCACCTGTATAACTCACACACACACACACCAAACCACCTGTATAACTCACACACACACACACCAAACCACCTGTATAACTCACACACACACACACACCAAACCACCTGTATAACTCACACACACACACACACCAAACCACCTGTATAACTCACACACACACCAAACCACCTGTATAACTCACACACACACACACACCAAACCACCTGTATAACTCACACACACACACACACCAAACCACCTGTATAACTCACACACACACACACCAAACCACCTGTATACCTCACACACACACACACCAAACCACCTGTATACCTCACACACACACACACCAAACCACCTGTATACCTCACACACACACACCAAACCACCTGTATACCTCACACACACACACCAAACCACCTGTATACCTCACACACACACACCAAACCACATGTATAACTCACACACACACCAAACCACATGTATAACTCACACACACACACAAAACCACATGTATAACTCACACACACACACACACACACACCAAACCACCTGTATACCTCACACTCACACACACACACACAAAACCACTTGTATAACTCACACCAAACCACATGTATACCTCACACACACACTCACACCAAACCACCTGTATAACTCACACAGACACACACACCAAACCACATGTATTACTCACACCAAACCACATGTATACCTCACACACACACACACCAAACCACCTGTATAACTCACACACACCAAACCACATGCTGAAGCTTAAAGATGGCTGTAACACAGACTATACCAGAGTCAGCTGTAAACATCACACACAGGCATAGCTTTATAAACACACAGGGTGTTTACCTGGCCCTCTTCATTGTCTCATCGTCTGGGTCCTGCACTGAGAGATCCAGGGGGAAACACAGTATCAGAACGCCCAAAGGAATCAGAACTCCCAGAGGAAATCAGAACTCCCAAAGGAATCAGAACTCCCAAAGGAATCAGAACTCCCAAAGGAATCAGAACTCACAAAGGAATCAGAACTCACAAAGGAATCAGAACTCACAAAGGAATCAGAACAGGAATCAGAATTCCCAAAAGACATTGTCCACATCACTCACTCTCCCCCTCTCGACCACTGACAACCTCCCCCCCTGACCTCGCTCTCACCTCGCTCCCTCACCCTCTCCGGCCTCGCTCCCTCACCCTCGCTCGCTCACCCTCTCCGGCCTCGCTCGCTCACCCTCTCCGGCCTCGCTCCCTCACCCTCTCCGACCTCGCTCCCTCACCCTCTCCGACCTCGCTCCCTCACCCTCTCCGACCTCGCTCCCTCACCCTCTCCGACCTCGCTCCCTCACCCTCTCCGACCTCGCTCCCTCACCCTCTCCGACCTCGCTCCCTCACCCTCTCCGACCTCGCTCGCTCACCCTCTCCGACCTCGCTCGCTCACCCTCTCCGACCTCGCTCGCTCACCCTCTCCGACCTCGCTCGCTCACCCTCTCCGACCTCGCTCCCTCACCCTCTCCGACCTCGCTCCCTCACCCTCTCCGACCTCGCTCCCTCACCCTCTCCGACCTCGCTCCCTCACCCTCTCCGACCTCGCTCTCTCACCCTCTCCGACCTCGCTCTCTCACCCTCTCCGACCTCGCTCCCTCACCCTCTCCGACCTCGCTCCCTCACCCTCTCCGACCTCGCTCCCTCACCCTCTCCGACCTCGCTCCCTCACCCTCGCTCTCTCACCCTCTCTGACTTACTGTAGTCGGTGCCTGTGAGCTGAGCCAGCATACGGAAGGAGCGTGACTGGGTGGTGCCTGTGCGGGGCTGCCAATCCTGAGTGTCCTCGATCAGCCTCTTCTTGCTGCGGTCGTTGGGGATGAACATGGGGATGCCATCCACCCGCAGACCGTGCCTAGTACACACCCCACGTCACCACAATGTTAATATAACGTTTAACGGACCATGCACAGTACACACGCAAGTTTCCCACAACGTTCCAACAACGTTAACGTAACAAACCGTGCCTACACAGACATGACGTTATCACGTGGTTGAAACCACCATGACCGGAGCCCAGCGACGTGCAAGCAAAGAATGAGAGCTAATAATGATAAAACACACACACACACACACACAGTATGCAACTAGCAGATGATCAAACACACACACACAGTACATAACCAACAAACCCGAGCCCTATATCCCTGGTCAAAAGTAGTGCACTACATAGGGGATAGGGTGCCATTTCAGATACATCCCCATGTCATATTCAACCGACAAAGTACCAGTCAAAAGATTGGACACACCTTCTCAATCAAGGGTTTTTCTTTATTGTTTACTATTTTCTACATATGGAATCATGTAGCAAACCAAAAAAAAAAGTGTTGAACAAATCAAAAGATATTTTAGATTCTTCAAAGTAGCCACGCTTTGCCTTGATGAACTTTGCACACTCTTGGCATTCTCTCAACCAGCTTCACCTGGAATGCTTTTCCAACAGTCTTGAAGGCGTTTACACATATGCTGAGCACTTGTTGGGTGATTTTTCTTCACTCTGCAGTCCAACTCATCCCAAACCATCTCAATTGGGTTGAGGTTGGGTGATTGTGGAGGCCAGGTCCTCTCCTTCTTGGTCAAATAGCCCTTACACAACCTGTGTGTTGGGTCATTGTCCTGTTGAAAAACACATGATAGTCCCACTAAGTGCAAACCAGATGGGATGGCGTATCGCTGCAGAATGCTGTGGTAGTCATGCTGGTTAAGTGTGCCTTGATTTCTATATAAATCATTGACAGTGTCACCAGAAGAGCACCCCCACACCGTAGCACCTCCTCCTCCATGCTTCACGGTGGGAACCACACATGCAGAGATCATCCGTTCACCTACTCTGCATCTCACAAAGACACGGCGGTTAGAACAAAAAATATCAAATTTGGACTCAGACCAAAGGACAGATTTCCACCGGTCAAATGTTGGTTGCTCGTGTTTCTTGGCCCAAGCATGTCTCTTCTTCTTGTTGGTGTCTTTTAGTAGTGGTTTCTTTGCAGTATTTTGACCATGAATGCCTGATTCACTCAGTCTCCTCTGAACAGTTGATTTGGGCTGCAATTTCTGAGGCTGGTAACTAATGAACTTATCCTCTGCAGCAGAGGTAACTCTGGGTCTTCCTTTCCTGTGGCGGTCCTCACAGCGCTAGATGGTTTTTGCAGCTGCTCTTGAAGAAACTTTCAAAGTTCTTGAAATTTTCCAGATTGACTTACTATCATTTATCTTTGCTTATTTGAGCTGTTCTTGCCGTAATATGGACTTGTTCTTTAACCAAATAGGGCTATCTTCTGTATTCCAACCCTACCTTGTCACAACACAACTGATTGGCTCAAATGCATTAAGGAAAGAAATTCCACAAATTAACTTTTAACAAGGCACACCTGTTAATTGAAAAGCATTCCAGGTGACTACCTCATGGTTGAGAGAATGCCAAGAGTGTGCAAAGCTGTCATCAAGGCAAAGGGTGGCTACTTTGAAGAATCTCAAATATAAAACATATATTTGGATTATTTTACACTTTTTTGGTTACTACATGATTCCATATGTGTTATTTCATAGTTTTGATGTCTTCACTATTATTCTACAAGTTAGAAAATAGTAAAAATAAATAAAAACCCTTGAGAAGGTGTGTCCAAACTTTTGACTGGTACTGTTTGTCCTCCAATATGTCCTCTCTAACACCATAACAATATGTCCAATAACATGGCTGTCTAGTGACCAGCGGTCAAACAGGCTGGACCATAATGCATCTATCTCTTACTTCTCGTGTTGGTAATTCTGGTGGTCATACAAAGGCTGATCCTCTCTGTAGGGGGGGAGGAGGAAGAGGAGGGAGGGTGGAAGGAAAAGGGAGAAGTGGTAGGAGGAAGAGGGAGACGAAGAGAAGAGGGAGGGAGGGCAGGTGGAAGAGGAGAGGGGAAGAGAAGACATAATGGACAAGAAATTACATGAGAAAGAAATAAATACTGTTAGATGAATGAGTGATTAGTCAATGAACTTATGTTACTGTTACTACTGGTAAGAGAAAGACCTTAACTAATCATTACTAACCACTAGCTCAGATAGTGACAGGAAAACTATGATTTAACATTCAAGTAAAAAGGAAGTAAAAAGAGAGTTTACTGACTTCTCCTCCATCTGCGGAGAGAAAGAAGAGAAGGAGAAAGAAGATGGGGGGGGGGGGGGGGGTCAGTTTAGAAAAACAAGACGACAGTTTGGAAGAACAAAAACAATAGTTGCAGAGAACAGTCAACAGTGAGGAGACAGAGACGTTGTGGGATGCAGAGAACAGTCAACAGTGAGGAGACAGAGACGTTGTGGGATGCAGAGTGTCATGCAGTGGGGTGAAAACACACACAGGCTTTCATTGTTGACGGGTTCTGTCAGAGAGACGCACAGCACGGGGTGTTCTGCCGACGCAGACTCAGTGACTGTCACACAAGACTCGCAGGCGGGCTGTGTGACAGGCATCCAGAGTCTCCATCTTCCTCTCACTGATCTACAACAGATCCGGGTTCAAGTTGATGTCTGTATTGACTGATTACCTCACTTCTAAAACGTATTTATTTATTTCACCTTTGTTTAACTAGGTAAGTCGTTGAAAACACATTATTTTACAATAATTATCTGGCTCACATATTTATTCCATCAAATGGTGTAAAATTCCAATGTTTATGCGCAGAACCTAACGTATTTGCGACCAATCGGAAAGTCAAATACAGTGAGGAATATTCAGATCCCTTGACTTTTCCACATTTTGTTATGTTACAGCCTTATTATACAAACAAAATTAAAATCCTCCACAATCTACACAGAATAGAATAAAATAAAAGTTTGCCAATGTATTCAAAATAAAAACAGAAATACCTTATTTACATAAGTATTCAGACCCTTTGCTATGAGACTCGAAATTGAGCTCAGGTGAATCCTGTTTCCATTGATCATCCTTGAGATGTTTCTACAACTTGGAGTCCACCTGTGGTAAATTCAATTGATTGGACATGATGTGGAAAGGCACACACCTGTTTATATAAAGTCCCACAGTTGACAGTGCATGTCAGAGCAAAAACCAAACTATGAGGTCGAAGGAATTGTCCGTAGAACTCCGTGACAGGATCGTGTCGAGGCACGGAAGAGTACAAAAACATTTCTGCAGCATTGAAGGTCCCAAAGAACACAGTGGCCTTCGTCATTCTTAAAAGGAAGAAGTTTGGAACCACCAAGACTCTTCCTAGAGCTGGACGCTCGGCCAAACTGAGCAATCGGGGGAGAAGGGCCTTGGTGAGGGAGATGACCAAGAACCCGATGGTCACACTGAGCTCTATAGAGTTGCTTTAGAAAGGCACATGACAGCCCTGCTTGGAGTTTGCCATCTCAGACAATGAGAAACAAGATTCTCTGGTCTGATGAAAGCAAGATTGAACTTGTTGGCTTGAATGCCTTGCGTCACGCCTGGAGGAAACCTGGCACCATCCCTATGGTGATGCATGGTGGTGGCAGCATCCCTATGGTGAAGCATGGTGGTGGCAGCATCATGCTGTGGGGATGGTTTTCAGCGGCAGGGACTGGGAGACTAGTCAGGAGAGGCAAAGATGAACGGAGGAAAGTACAGCGAGATCCTTGATGAAAACCTGCTCCAGAGAGCTCAGGACCTCAGACTGGGGCGAAGGTTCACCTTCCAACAGGACAACGACCCTAAGCACACAGCCAAGATAATGCAGAAGTGGCTTCAGGACAAGTCTCTGAATGTCCTTGAGTGGCCCAGCCAGAGCCCGGACTTGAACCCAATCAAACATCTCTGTAGAGACCTGAAAATAGCTGTGCAGCAATGCTCCCCATCCAACCTGACAGAGCTTGAGAGGATCTGCAGAGAAGAATGGGAGAAACTCCCCAAATACAGGTTTGCAAAGCTTGTAGCATCATACCCAAGAAGACTTGAGTCTGTAATCGCTGCCAAAGGTGCTTCAACAAAGTAAAGGGTCTGAATACTTACGTAAATGTGATATTTCATTTCATTTTTTTTTTTTATAAATTAGCAAACATTTCTAAAAACCTGTTTTGTGGTTATGGGGTATTGTGATGTCATTATGGGGTATTGTGATGTCATTATGGGGTGTTTGTGATGTCATTATGGGGTGTTTGTGATGTCATTATGGGGTGTTTGTGATGTCATTATGGGGTATTGTGATGTCATTATGGGGTGTTTGTGATGTCATTATGGGGTATTGTGATGTCATTATGGGGTGTTTGTGATGTCATTATGGGGTATTGTGATGTCATTATGGGGTGTTTGTGATGTCATTATGGGGTGTTGTGATGTCATTATGGGGTGTTTGTGATGTCATTATGGGGTGTTTGTGATGTCATTATGGGGTATTGTGATGTCATTATGGGGTATTGTGATGTCATTATGGGGTGTTTGTGATGTCATTATGGGGTATTGTGATGTCATTATGGGGTATTGTGATGTCATTATGGGGTGTTTGTGATGTCATTATGGGGTATTGTGTGTAGATTGAGGAAAACAAATTATTGAATCCATTTTAGAACAAGGCTGTAACGTAACAAAATGTGGAAAAAGTCAAGGGGTCTGAATACTTTCCGAAGGCACTGTATGTCCATTGCGTACACACTTCAATAACGACGCAGTAATAATGGTGTATCATGACAGCAGGGTTAGCTCTGTGCAAATACACCAGACCTGCTAGTATACAACATGCCTAGACATTGGACACATTCCCTGCTTTGTTCGGTATCACCCAGCCATGCCAAACTACCTAGTACGCCCATAGACTAGATTACTACTGTGTAGTGGAAAGGCCTCAAATTCAACCTGTTCTTCTGAAGAATGAATACCGTCCAATGAAAAGACCTCAAATTCAACCTGTTCTTCTGAAGAATGAATACCGTCCAATGAAAAGACCTCAAATTCAACCTGTTCTTCTGAAGAATGAATACCGTCCAATGAAAAGACCTCAAATTCAACCTGTTCTTCTGAAGAATGAATACCGTCCAATGAAAAGACCTCAAATTCAACCTGTTCTTCTGAAGAATGAATACCGTCCAATGAAAAGACCTCAAATTCAACCTGTTCTTCTGAAGAACGAATACCGTCCAATGAAAAGACCTCAAATTCAACCTGATCTTCTGAAGAATGAATACCGTCCAATGAAAAGACCTCAAATTCAACCTGATCTTCTGAAGAATGAATACCTTCCATCAGGGTTGGGATATATTCCATTAAATGTTGTTTTTGGGGGGAGAACATTGTTTGCATCCATCAACTAGCTAGCTTTTTTTCCCTGACCAGCACCGTCCCAGAGTCTGCCTCGTTCTGCAGCGGCAGGTGCACAAGACAAAACTTTACCAGTATCATAATATACATATCGGCGAATCGCTGTTACATATGAAATAGGAGTGATGTTGTAATCAATGTGTAAAAACTACATTAAAAACATTTCATATTCGAGGTCCTGATTGGTCAACAAGCTTATTTGATGCGTCAAATAGTGTTATTTGACGTCCATCTTTTTTTTTTATTTTAACATACAAAAGACCCGAACGGCGGCGCATACAACCCTGCCCTTTAGCAGGTCACAGATTAGACCTGAACAGAAATAGCAGGACTCCGTATGATTTAGTCTCTGTCGTAAGAAAACAGCTGTGTGAAGGAGTGGCAGTTTAGAATCCCTGCCGCCGAATAATGTGGCGAGGAACCTAATCCACAAAACATACTGGACGAAGACTGCTGAAGGAAACACTACTAAACTATGTCTTTAAAAACTCTCCACAAACAACTTTGTATGGCTTCTTTAAAAACTGTTCACAAACAAAATTGTATGACTTCATTTAAGAGATTCAAAAATGGTCTCATGAAGAACACAGGTTGAATTTTAAGCTTTTTCACGATAGAGTCAACTGTTTTTCTAGTGTTATAAACCCTAATTTCTCTGTATGACGTGTTTGCGACACTGAAAGCACGAGAAGAGCTATACAGAATACAGAAATGGTCTTTACTGTTGATAACAACGTTGTGACACGTCATAAAAAGTTGAATTTGAGTAAACTAGTGTTTTTTTTTTAACCTCTGTCTCACCATGAAGTGTTTTAGACAGTGAAAGCATGAGAAGAGCTATACAAGGTAGGCTTTCAGGTCCGTGTTACTTCTCCAAGTAAGGCGTGTTAGGTAACGCAGCACCACCACAGTAAAAAACCATTCCGACAGCTCAGCAGATTTCTAAGCGAAGGGTCCTGAGCACAGCACAGCGCGGCTAAATACAGCCGCAGACAACATCTAGACCTCACCAAAAAATACATTAACCCTTCCCATGCCCAACACACCACGGTGACCATAGGCCGTAGACTGTGTACCAAGTATCAGGCATGGAATAAGGGTTGCAAGATCCTGCAAACTTTCCCAAAACTGCCTGGTTTCTCCCATATTCTCCCTCCTGGAATATTCCAACCAAGATATGGGAAAAAACGTACATTAACACTTGGTCAAGACTTCCCCAGTCGAGACATGGACTCTCTACAAGGTGTCGAAAGCGTTCCACAGGGATGCTGTCCCATGTTGACTCCAATGCTTCCCACAGTTGTGTCAAGTTGGCTGGATGTCCTTTGGGTGGTGGACCATTCTTGATACACACAGGAAACTGTTAAGCGTTGCAGTTCTTGACACAAACCGGTACTGCCCAGCACCTACTACCATACCCAGTTCAAAAAGCACATTCACCCTCAATGGCACACATACATGTCTCAAATGTCTCAAGGCTTAAAATCATTATTTAAAATCGGTCTCCTCCCCTTCATCTACACTGGATTTAACAAGCGCCATCAACAAGGGATCAAAGCTTTCACCTGGATTCACCTGGTCAGTCTATGTCACAGAAAGAGCAAGTGTCCTTAATGTTTTGTACTCTCAGCAAGTACAAAACAGGGAATATAGCGCCATTGAGGACACAGACTAAGTCATATTATAGGTGACCAGTACTCCCGACAGACTAAGTCATGTTATAGGTGACCAGTACTCCCGACAGACTAAGTCATGTTATAGGTGACCAGTACTCCCGACAGACTAAGTCATGTTATAGGTGACCAGTACTCCTGACAGACTAAGTCATGTTATAAGTGACCAGTACTCCTACCAGACTAAGTCATGTTATAGGTGACCAGTACTCCTGACAGACTAAGTCATGTTATAAGTGACCAGTACTCCTGACAGACTAAGTCATGTTATCGGTGACCAGTACTCCTGACAGACTAAGTCATGTTATAGGTGACCAGTACTCCTCTTACAGACTAAGTCATGTTATAGGTGACCAGTACTCCTACCAGACTAAGTCATGTTATAAGTGACCAGTACTCCCGACAGACTAAGTCATGTTATAGGTGACCAGTACTCCTGACAGACTAAGTCATGTTATAGGTGACCAGTACTCCTGACAGACTAAGTCATGTTATAGGTGACCAGTACTCCTACCAGACTAAGTCATGTTATAGGTGACCAGTACTCCTGACAGACTAAGTCATGTTATAAGTGACCAGTACTCCTGACAGACTAAGTCATGTTATAGGTGACCAGTACTCCCGACAGACTAAGTCATGTTATAGGTGACCAGTACTCCCGACAGACTAAGTCATGTTATAGGTGACCAGTACTCCTACCAGACTAAGTCATGTTATAGGTGACCAGTACTCCTGACAGACTAAGTCATGTTATAGGTGACCAGTACTCCTACCAGACTAAGTCATGTTATAGGTGACCAGTACTCCTGACAGACTAAGTCATGTTATAAGTGACCAGTACTCCTGCCAGACTAAGTCATGTTATAAGTGACCAGTACTCCTGACAGACTAAGTCATGTTATAGGTGACCAGTACTCCTACCAGACTAAGTCATGTTATAGGTGACCAGTACTCCCGACAGACTAAGTCATGTTATAGGTGACCAGTACTCCCGACAGACTAAGTCATGTTATAGGTGACCAGTACTCCTGACAGACTAAGTCATGTTATAGGTGACCAGTACTCCTGACAGACTAAGTCATGTTATAGGTGACCAGTACTCCTGACAGACTAAGTCATGTTATAGGTGACCAGTACTCCTGACAGACTAAGTCATGTTATAGGTGACCAGTACTCCTCTTACAGACTAAGTCATGTTATAGGTGACCAGTACTCCCGACAGACTAAGTCATGTTATAGGTGACCAGTACTCCTGACAGACTAAGTCATGTTATAAGTGACCAGTACTCCTGACAGACTAAGTCATGTTATAGGTGACCAGTACTCACGACAGACTAAGTCATGTTATAGGTGACCAGTACTCCTACCAGACTAAGTCATGTTATAGGTGACCAGTACTCCTACCAGACTAAGTCATGTTATAGGTGACCAGTACTCCTGACAGACTAAGTCATGTTATAGGTGACCAGTACTCCTGACAGACTAAGTCATGTTATAGGTGACCAGTACTCCTGACAGACTAAGTCATGTTATAGGTGACCAGTACTCCTGACAGACTAAGTCATGTTATAGGTGACCAGTACTCACGACAGACTAAGTCATGTTATAGGTGACCAGTACTCCTGACAGACTAAGTCATGTTATAGGTGACCAGTACTCACGACAGACTAAGTCATGTTATAGGTGACCAGTACTCCTCTTACAGACTAAGTCATGTTATAGGTGACCAGTACTCCTGACAGACTAAGTCATGTTATAGGTGACCAGTACTCCCGACAGACTAAGTCATGTTATAGGTGACCAGTACTCCTGACAGACTAAGTCATGTTATAGGTGACCAGTACTCACGACAGACTAAGTCATGTTATAGGTGACCAGTACTCCTGACAGACTAAGTCATGTTATAGGTGACCAGTACTCCTACCAGACTAAGTCATGTTATAGGTGACCAGTACTCCTGACAGACTAAGTCATGTTATAGGTGACCAGTACTCCTGACAGACTAAGTCATGTTATAGGTGACCAGTACTCACGACAGACTAAGTCATGTTATAGGTGACCAGTACTCCTGACAGACTAAGTCATGTTATAGGTGACCAGTACTCCTGACAGACTAAGTCATGTTATAGGTGACCAGTACTCCTGACAGACTAAGTCATGTTATAGGTGACCAGTACTCACGACAGACTAAGTCATGTTATAGGTGACCAGTACTCACGACAGACTAAGTCATGTTATAGGTGACCAGTACTCACGACAGACTAAGTCATGTTATAGGTGACCAGTACTCCTGACAGACTAAGTCATGTTATAAGTGACCAGTACTCCTGACAGACTAAGTCATGTTATAGGTGACCAGTACTCCTGACAGACTAAGTCATGTTATAGGTGACCAGTACTCCTACCAGACTAAGTCATGTTATAGGTGACCAGTACTCCTGACAGACTAAGTCATGTTATAGGTGACCAGTACTCACGACAGACTAAGTCATGTTATAGGTGACCAGTACTCCTGACAGACTAAGTCATGTTATAGGTGACCAGTACTCACGACAGACTAAGTCATGTTATAGGTGACCAGTACTCACGACAGACTAAGTCATGTTATAGGTGACCAGTACTCACGACAGACTAAGTCATGTTATAGGTGACCAGTACTCACGACAGACTAAGTCATGTTATAGGTGACCAGTACTCCTGACAGACTAAGTCATGTTATAGGTGACCAGTACTCCCGCCAGACTAAGTCATGTTATAGGTGACCAGTACTCCTGACAGACTAAGTCATGTTATAGGTGACCAGTACTCACGACAGACTAAGTCATGTTATAGGTGACCAGTACTCCTGACAGAATAAGTCATGTTATAGGTGACCAGTACTCACGACAGACTAAGTCATGTTATAGGTGACCAGTACTCCTGACAGACTAAGTCATGTTATAGGTGACCAGTACTCACGACAGACTAAGTCATGTTATAGGTGACCAGTACTCACGACAGACTAAGTCATGTTATAGGTGACCAGTACTCACGACAGACTAAGTCATGTTATAGGTGACCAGTACTCACGACAGACTAAGTCATGTTATAGGTGACCAGTACTCCTGACAGACTAAGTCATGTTATAGGTGACCAGTACTCCCGCCAGACTAAGTCATGTTATAGGTGACCAGTACTCCTGACAGACTAAGTCATGTTATAGGTGACCAGTACTCACGACAGACTAAGTCATGTTATAGGTGACCAGTACTCCTGACAGAATAAGTCATGTTATAGGTGACCAGTACTCACGACAGACTAAGTCATGTTATAGGTGACCAGTACTCCTGACAGACTAAGTCATGTTATAGGTGACCAGTACTCCTGACAGACTAAGTCATGTTATAGGTGACCAGTACTCCTACCAGACTAAGTCATGTTATAGGTGACCAGTACTCCTGACAGACTAAGTCATGTTATAGGTGACCAGTACTCACGACAGACTAAGTCATGTTATAGGTGACCAGTACTCCTGACAGACTAAGTCATGTTATAGGTGACCAGTACTCCTCTTACAGACTAAGTCATGTTATAGGTGACCAGTACTCCCGACAGACTAAGTCATGTTATAGGTGACCAGTACTCCTGACAGACTAAGTCATGTTATAAGTGACCAGTACTCCTGACAGACTAAGTCATGTTATAGGTGACCAGTACTCCCGCCAGACTAAGTCATGTTATAGGTGACCAGTACTCCTGACAGACTAAGTCATGTTATAGGTGACCAGTACTCACGACAGACTAAGTCATGTTATAGGTGACCAGTACTCCTGACAGACTAAGTCATGTTATAGGTGACCAGTACTCACGACAGACTAAGTCATGTTATAGGTGACCAGTACTCCTGACAGACTAAGTCATGTTATAGGTGACCAGTACTCACGACAGACTAAGTCATGTTATAGGTGACCAGTACTCCTGACAGACTAAGTCATGTTATAGGTGACCAGTACTCCTGACAGACTAAGTCATGTTATAGGTGACCAGTACTCCTGACAGACTAAGTCATGTTATAGGTGACCAGTACTCCTGACAGACTAAGTCATGTTATAGGTGACCAGTACTCACGACAGACTAAGTCATGTTATAGGTGACCAGTACTCCTGACAGACTAAGTCATGTTATAGGTGACCAGTACTCCTACCAGACTAAGTCATGTTATAGGTGACCAGTACTCCTACCAGACTAAGTCATGTTATAGGTGACCAGTACTCCTGACAGACTAAGTCATGTTATAGGTGACCAGTACTCCTACCAGACTAAGTCATGTTATAGGTGACCAGTACTCCTGCCAGACTAAGTCATGTTATAGGTGACCAGTACTCCTGACAGACTAAGTCATGTTATAGGTGACCAGTACTCCTACCAGACTAAGTCATGTTATAAGTGACCAGTACTCCTGACAGACTAAGTCATGTTATAGGTGACCAGTACTCACGACAGACTAAGTCATGTTATAGGTGACCAGTACTCCTACCAGACTAAGTCATGTTATAGGTGACCAGTACTCCTACCAGACTAAGTCATGTTATAGGTGACCAGTACTCCTGACAGACTAAGTCATGTTATAGGTGACCAGTACTCCTGACAGACTAAGTCATGTTATAGGTGACCAGTACTCCTGACAGACTAAGTCATGTTATAGGTGACCAGTACTCCTGACAGACTAAGTCATGTTATAGGTGACCAGTACTCCTGACAGACTAAGTCATGTTATAAGTGACCAGTACTCCTGACAGACTAAGTCATGTTATAGGTGACCAGTACTCCTGACAGACTAAGTCATGTTATAGGTGACCAGTACTCCTACCAGACTAAGTCATGTTATAGGTGACCAGTACTCCTGACAGACTAAGTCATGTTATAGGTGACCAGTACTCACGACAGACTAAGTCATGTTATAGGTGACCAGTACTCCTGACAGACTAAGTCATGTTATAGGTGACCAGTACTCCTACCAGACTAAGTCATGTTATAGGTGACCAGTACTCCTACCAGACTAAGTCATGTTATAGGTGACCAGTACTCCTGACAGACTAAGTCATGTTATAGGTGACCAGTACTCCTACCAGACTAAGTCATGTTATAAGTGACCAGTACTCCTGACAGACTAAGTCATGTTATAGGTGACCAGTACTCACGACAGACTAAGTCATGTTATAGGTGACCAGTACTCCTACCAGACTAAGTCATGTTATAGGTGACCAGTACTCCTACCAGACTAAGTCATGTTATAGGTGACCAGTACTCCTGACAGACTAAGTCATGTTATAGGTGACCAGTACTCCTGACAGACTAAGTCATGTTATAGGTGACCAGTACTCCTGACAGACTAAGTCATGTTATAGGTGACCAGTACTCCTGACAGACTAAGTCATGTTATAGGTGACCAGTACTCCTGACAGACTAAGTCATGTTATAAGTGACCAGTACTCCTGACAGACTAAGTCATGTTATAGGTGACCAGTACTCCTGACAGACTAAGTCATGTTATAGGTGACCAGTACTCCTACCAGACTAAGTCATGTTATAGGTGACCAGTACTCCTGACAGACTAAGTCATGTTATAGGTGACCAGTACTCACGACAGACTAAGTCATGTTATAGGTGACCAGTACTCCTGACAGACTAAGTCATGTTATAGGTGACCAGTACTCCTGACAGACTAAGTCATGTTATAGGTGACCAGTACTCCTACCAGACTAAGTCATGTTATACGTGACCAGTACTCCTACCAGACTAAGTCATGTTATAGGTGACCAGTACTCCTGACAGACTAAGTCATGTTATAGGTGACCAGTACTCCTGACAGACTAAGTCATGTTATAGGTGACCAGTACTCCTACCAGACTAAGTCATGTTATAGGTGACCAGTACTCCTGACAGACTAAGTCATGTTATAGGTGACCAGTACTCACGACAGACTAAGTCATGTTATAGGTGACCAGTACTCCTGACAGACTAAGTCATGTTATAGGTGACCAGTACTCCTACCAGACTAAGTCATGTTATAGGTGACCAGTACTCCTACCAGACTAAGTCATGTTATAGGTGACCAGTACTCCTGACAGACTAAGTCATGTTATAGGTGACCAGTACTCCTACCAGACTAAGTCATGTTATAAGTGACCAGTACTCCTGACAGACTAAGTCATGTTATAGGTGACCAGTACTCACGACAGACTAAGTCATGTTATAGGTGACCAGTACTCCTACCAGACTAAGTCATGTTATAGGTGACCAGTACTCCTACCAGACTAAGTCATGTTATAGGTGACCAGTACTCCTGACAGACTAAGTCATGTTATAGGTGACCAGTACTCCTGACAGACTAAGTCATGTTATAGGTGACCAGTACTCCTGACAGACTAAGTCATGTTATAGGTGACCAGTACTCCTGACAGACTAAGTCATGTTATAGGTGACCAGTACTCCTGACAGACTAAGTCATGTTATAGGTGACCAGTACTCCTGACAGACTAAGTCATGTTATAGGTGACCAGTACTCCTGACAGACTAAGTCATGTTATAGGTGACCAGTACTCCTGACAGACTAAGTCATGTTATAGTTGACCAGTACTCCTGACAGACTAAGTCATGTTATAGGTGACCAGTACTCCTACCAGACTAAGTCATGTTATAGGTGACCAGTACTCCTGACAGACTAAGTCATGTTATAGGTGACCAGTACTCCTACCAGACTAAGTCATGTTATAGGTGACCAGTACTCCTACCAGACTAAGTCATGTTATAGGTGACCAGTACTCCTACCAGACTAAGTCATGTTATAGGTGACCAGTACTCCTGACAGACTAAGTCATGTTATAGGTGACCAGTACTCCTACCAGACTAAGTCATGTTATAGGTGACCAGTACTCCTGACAGACTAAGTCATGTTATAGGTGACCAGTACTCCTACCAGACTAAGTCATGTTATAGGTGACCAGTACTCCTGACAGACTAAGTCATGTTATAGGTGACCAGTACTCCTACCAGACTAAGTCATGTTATAAGTGACCAGTACTCCTGACAGACTAAGTCATGTTATAGGTGACCAGTACTCACGACAGACTAAGTCATGTTATAGGTGACCAGTACTCCTACCAGACTAAGTCATGTTATAGGTGACCAGTACTCCTACCAGACTAAGTCATGTTATAGGTGACCAGTACTCCTGACAGACTAAGTCATGTTATAGGTGACCAGTACTCCTGACAGACTAAGTCATGTTATAGGTGACCAGTACTCCTACCAGACTAAGTCATGTTATAGGTGACCAGTACTCCTGACAGACTAAGTCATGTTATAGGTGACCAGTACTCCTACCAGACTAAGTCATGTTATAGGTGACCAGTACTCCTACCAGACTAAGTCATGTTATAGGTGACCAGTACTCCTGACAGACTAAGTCATGTTATAGGTGACCAGTACTCCTACCAGACTAAGTCATGTTATAAGTGACCAGTACTCCTGACAGACTAAGTCATGTTATAGGTGACCAGTACTCACGACAGACTAAGTCATGTTATAGGTGACCAGTACTCCTACCAGACTAAGTCATGTTATAGGTGACCAGTACTCCTACCAGACTAAGTCATGTTATAGGTGACCAGTACTCCTGACAGACTAAGTCATGTTATAGGTGACCAGTACTCCTGACAGACTAAGTCATGTTATAGGTGACCAGTACTCCTGACAGACTAAGTCATGTTATAGGTGACCAGTACTCCTGACAGACTAAGTCATGTTATAGGTGACCAGTACTCCTGACAGACTAAGTCATGTTATAGGTGACCAGTACTCCTGACAGACTAAGTCATGTTATAGGTGACCAGTACTCCTGACAGACTAAGTCATGTTATAGGTGACCAGTACTCCTACCAGACTAAGTCATGTTATAGGTGACCAGTACTCCTACCAGACTAAGTCATGTTATAGGTGACCAGTACTCCTACCAGACTAAGTCATGTTATAGGTGACCAGTACTCCTACCAGACTAAGTCATGTTATAGGTGACCAGTACTCCTACCAGACTAAGTCATGTTATAGGTGACCAGTACTCCCGACAGACTAAGTCATGTTATAGGTGACCAGTACTCCTGCCAGACTAAGTCATGTTATAGGTGACCAGTACTCCCGACAGACTAAGTCATGTTATAGGTGACCAGTACTCCTGCCAGACTAAGTCATGTTATAGGTGACCAGTACTCCTGACAGACTAAGTCATGTTATAGGTGACCAGTACTCCTACCAGACTAAGTCATGTTATAGGTGACCAGTACTCCTGCCAGACTAAGTCATGTTATAGGTGACCAGTACTCCTACCAGACTAAGTCATGTTATAGGTGACCAGTACTCCTACCAGACTAAGTCATGTTATAGGTGACCAGTACTCCCGACAGACTAAGTCATGTTATAGGTGACCAGTACTCCTGCCAGACTAAGTCATGTTATAGGTGACCAGTACTCCTACCAGACTAAGTCATGTTATAGGTGACCAGTACTCCTACCAGACTAAGTCATGTTATAGGTGACCAGTACTCCTACCAGACTAAGTCATGTTATAGGTGACCAGTACTCCTACCAGACTAAGTCATGTTATAGGTGACCAGTACTCCCGACAGACTAAGTCATGTTATAGGTGACCAGTACTCCTGCCAGACTAAGTCATGTTATAGGTGACCAGTACTCCCGACAGACTAAGTCATGTTATAGGTGACCAGTACTCCTGCCAGACTAAGTCATGTTATAGGTGACCAGTACTCCTGACAGACTAAGTCATGTTATAGGTGACCAGTACTCCTACCAGACTAAGTCATGTTATAGGTGACCAGTACTCCTGACAGACTAAGTCATGTTATAGGTGACCAGTACTCCTGACAGACTAAGTCATGTTATAGGTGACCAGTACTCCCGACAGACTAAGTCATGTTATAGGTGACCAGTACTCCTGACAGACTAAGTCATGTTATAGGTGACCAGTACTCCTGACAGACTAAGTCATGTTATAGGTGACCAGTACTCCTGACAGACTAAGTCATGTTATAGGTGACCAGTACTCCTGACAGACTAAGTCATGTTATAGGTGACCAGTACTCCTGACAGACTAAGTCATGTTATAGGTGACCAGTACTCCTGACAGACTAAGTCATGTTATAGGTGACCAGTACTCCTGACAGACTAAGTCATGTTATAGGTGACCAGTACTCCTGACAGACTAAGTCATGTTATAGGTGACCAGTACTCCTACCAGACTAAGTCATGTTATAGGTGACCAGTACTCCTGACAGACTAAGTCATGTTATAGGTGACCAGTACTCCTACCAGACTAAGTCATGTTATAGGTGACCAGTACTCCTGACAGACTAAGTCATGTTATAGGTGACCAGTACTCCTACCAGACTAAGTCATGTTATAGGTGACCAGTACTCCTCTTACAGAAAAACACACATGTTGCTTTACATGTTATCACATGTACGTCACGTTAGATCACATGAAATCCATGTGGCTTTTCCCGTAAGGGTCCTTTCAGTCGACGTAGAACCTTCTGCTGTTTAGAAACGACCAATGACATTAGAAACCAATGACAATGACCAACGACCAATGACATTAAGAATAGAGGTTTTCTATTCTCCCCGTCTGTGGTGTGTGTCGTGTGGACACTTAACTACAGTACAGTTCGAAAGAGGGGGAAATAAAACAACTGCTGAAAGCCATGACTTCTATGTCAGACATGATGTCAGTCTTACAACATGTTCCAGTTTAGTTAACAGAACGGAACAGTTTAAAAGCTGGTTAACGCAAGCCAGAGATTAAACAATTGATTAGTTCCAAATGACACTCTAGTCCATATGTAGTGCACTACTTTTGACCAAGGCCCTCTAGTAGTGCACTATATAGGGAATAGGGTGCCATTTGGGACCCAGAACAGAGGTATTATAAATAGAGGGCGCGCTGAGTTACAAAAACATCATGTTCCCCAATGACGGAAGAGGGGCCAGAGTGAAACAGTTTGGGAACCCCCGGACAAGAGAACACACACCGCTCTTCCTACCAGAACTAAATGAGAAAGTTAAAAAAATGGAGCACTCTTGGACCTTTTAGACAGACGTACAACATTGTCACTTAGGAATGTTAACGCAGGAATAATGACTACACTGTGGAGAGAATTTGGCTGATGGGAAGTCAATTGTATTTCCTGTATTCTACTCAACAGTCTGGTCCCAACAGACCAACAGTCTGGTCCCAACAGACCAACAGTCTGGTCCCAACAGACCAACAGTCTGGCCCCAACAGACCAACAGTCTGGCCCCAACAGACCAACAGTCTGGTCCCAACAGACCAACAGTCTGGTCCCAACAGACCAACAGTCTGGTCCCAACAGACCAACAGTCTGGCCCCAACAGACCAACAGTCTGGTCCCAACAGACCAACAGTCTGGTCCCAACAGACCAACAGTCTGGTCCCAACAGACCAACAGTCTGGCCACAACAGACCAACAGTCTAGTCCCAACAGACCAACAGTCTGGTCCCAACAGACCAACAGTCTGGTCCCAACAGACCAACAGTCTGGCCCCAACAGACCAACAGTCTGGCCCCAACAGACCAACAGTCTGGTCCCAACAGACCAACAGTCTGGTCCCAACAGACCAACAGTCTGGTCCCAACAGACCAACAGTCTGGTCCCAACAGACCAACAGTCTGGTCCCAACAGACCAACAGTCTGGTCCCAACAGAAGGCCTCTTCTGATCAGATTTGGGCTCTCGAGTGGCGCAGCGGTCTAAGGCACTGCATCTCATTGCAAAAGGTGTCACTACAGTCCCTGGTTCGAATCCAGGCTGTATCACATCCGGCCATGATTGGGAGTCCCGTAGGGCGGCGCACAATTGGCCCAGCGTCGTCCGGGTTTGGCCGGGGTAGGCCCGTCATTGTAAAGAAGAATTTGTTCTTAACGGACTTCCCTAGTTAAATAAAAATCAACCTTACTACAAGTCAACCACTCTTAAAAGGTGCAGTCAGCAATTTCTCCTCCCCAGAGAGTTACCTGAATGATTCAGATCTGAAATAAACCCTTCCACAGGAACCCAGAGGGACTCGTTTCACAAGCCAAACACCGTGAAAACATTTAGCCTTTGGGATTAGATTCGGTTTGCATGGTTGTTTGTTTGTTTGTGTACCTACCCGTTGTGTGGCTGTAGCATGCTGGCGGGGCCCGCTGAGGCCGGGGTGTTAACTTTAGGGGCGTACGCCACTGGTTTAATGACCGCGTTACCGCCGCCCGGCGTGAACGGCCGCGCCATCTTGTTGATAGCGGCGCTGGGGGCGAAGGAGTATTTGGGCTGAACGGAGGCGGGGGCGAGCGAATCCTACAGGGTGTGAGAGAGGGGGGGGGGACAAGACACAGAGCAAACCACAGCAAATAACATGCAGTTAGACAAACACACACATATGCATAAATTGTGTAGTAATGTACGACACACACAAACAAAAAACATCTGGCCACACACAGCAGACAGTATCATATATCTGCTGAAAACCAGCTCTGTTAGCCTCAACATGGCTCAGAGCATCAGAACTACAGTCGGTGTTGCCAAGGCCAGCTCTGTCTCTCTGTGTGGAGGGAGGAGAGGCTGCAGAAGTGTGAACACACCCAACTGTCTGACTCGTGTCCCAAATGGCACCCTATTCACTACTTTTGACCCATTGACTACTAAAAGTAGTGCACTACTTTATACCCATTGACTACCCATAGTAGTGCACTACTTTATACCCATTGACTACCCATAGTAGTGCACTACTTTAGACCCATTGACTACCCATAGTAGTGCACTACTTTAGACCCATTGACTACCCATAGTAGTGCACTACTTTTGACCCATTGACTACCCATAGTAGTGCACTACTTTAGACCCATTGACTACCCATAGTAGTGCACTACTTTAGACCCATTGACTACCCATAGTAGTGCACTACTTTAGACCCATTGACTACCCATAGTAGTGCACTACTTTAGACCCATTGACTACCCATAGTAGTGCACTACTTTAGACCCATTGACTACCCATAGTAGTGCACTACTTTAGACCCATTGACTACCCATAGTAGTGCACTACTTTAGACCCATTGACTACCCATAGTAGTGCACTACTTTTGGCCCATTGACTACCCATAGTAGTGCACTACTTTTGGCCCATTGACTACCCATAGTAGTGCACTACTTTTGACCCATTGACTACCCATAGTAGTGCACTACGAGGGGGATAGAGAGCCATTTGGAAAGAACCCATGTTATCTTGGAAAGCCGGAGTTTGTCCCACTGAGGATTCTTCCTCGCTCTCTGTTAGCTTGGATATGACACTTTACATTTAAAACAGATTTCCAAAAAATGTTCACTGAACTTTTGAGTTACACTGTGTTTTATTTCTCAGTGTGTCAGAGAGGATGTTATGACAGAATGTCCACTAGGGGTAAGATGTTTAATTTGTACTGCCTTCCAAAAACAAATTATACTGTATTTCTGTAATAGGGCTTGAACTATGAACTTTGCACGATAATGAATACATTTGGGTTGAAATGAAAACTGTTACGATAACATTATGTTGCCTTGAGTCTGGGACGCTCTTTAGGGTCACACATACACGTGTATAAGGACTACTATAATCATTTCATTCAACAAACAAAACGTCAAACTTATAAGAACGGGCTACTGCTTATGCAACGTGTGCTGTTGAGCCAGCTGCCAGTCTGATGGAGGGGGGATTGAATCAGAATGACTGAAAGATTTTAAAATGCAAGGTGACGGGTGTAGGTTGTTAAGAGACGCCACTAGGAGACAAACAAAGTGCATTCCTCTCATCCGACCCCACAATGCAATATTAACAGCCTTGTAGGGGAAACGGTATGTAAGCACGGTCATAGACAGGGTAATAACGTGTTGGACGATGAAAGACTTGACTGTTTTAGTCACTGCCTAGTGAACACACAGGGCTCTGTTGATTCACATTGCAGAAGCATCACCATTCATAGAGTTTCAGGAGGTGTGAGGTGACGACAACACAGATATTAAATGCAAATCTGAAACCCTTTTCCATGTATAGCTTACTACTTTTGACCTGAGCCCTGATAGAGTAGTGCACTATACAGGGAATAGGGTGGTGTTTGGGATGCAAAAACCAGACCCTCTTACCTTCTGATCGCCACCAGCATGGAAAGCTCTGAAAGAAAAGATCGGAAAATAAGTGTTAAAACCAAAAGTTAGAACGCCACAGCGGTAGATCCTATAAAACCTCACATTTACATAAAAAGTCTGAATGTGTCCTTTTCTGCATTTGAAATTAAAGTTAAAACATAAATCTCTCGACCTCAACACTTCTCAGAAAGTTTAAGTTCTTTGTTCTGTGTAAAAAATGGCCCTAGTTTGTTGCATTTCCATATTCAAGGAGCCGTGTTCAACGTGGACCTCAATACGGACTTCTGGGAACAGCTCTGAAATAGAAACATCAGCTTCCCAGAGTCTAACTTAGAATTTCCTGCAAATTAAACTATGTACACTAGACAGTCTGGGGTGTATAGTTTGTTTTTATTAGAACTTTGGTTAGTTATGAAGAACTTGCTTGATGGAGAATAAATGTTATTATATAAGCTTAGTTACCATAATCAAAAAAATAATCAAAAACATTTAAATAATGTATTTTTTTATTTATTTTTTTATCGTGTTTTCCGTTGTCTTAAAATGCAGGGAACTAAATCCATCAAACAAATTCATATGTCTCGATTTAAGTGTTAAATATGCACTAATCCCAAATATCCAAGGTTAGAATTACACCTGGTCTCCCAAAAATAGTAAAGTGAAGCACCATTACTTCCCAACACTGAGGCCCTACGTACCTCATTATCACTTCCTAACACTGAGGCCCTATGTACCTCATTATTACTTCCCAACACTGAGGCCCTATGTACCTCATTATTACTTCCTAACACTGAGGCCCTATGTACCTCATTATTACTTCCTAACACGGAGGCCCTATGTAACTCATTATGACTTCCCAACACTGAGTTGGGTTGAGTCACTGACATGGTCTTTCTGTCCGTGTTGGCGCCCCCCTCGGGTTCGTGCCGTGGGGGGAGATCTTCGTGGGCTATACTATGCCTTGTCTCAGGATGGTAAGTTGGTGGTTGAAGATATCCCTCTAGTGGTGTGGGGGCTGTGCTTTGGCAAAGTGGGTGGGGTTATATCCTGCCTGTTTGGCCCTGTCCAGGGGTATCATCAGATGGGGCCACAGTGTCTCCTGACCCCTCCAGTCTCAGCCTCCAGTATTTACGCTGAAATAGTTTATGTGTCGAGGGGCTAGGGTCAGTTTCTGGAGTACTTCTCCTGTCCTATCCGGTGTCCTGTGTGAATTTAAGTAGTCTCTCTCTCTCTCTCGATGTACATTTGCATGTCGTCATAGTAGTGAATTTTCTACGCTGTTCAGACTCAGCATATTTAGTATTATTTTTGTTGTGCAGATTTCTTGGTATGTACCCGTTTCACAAGTGTAATTATTGCTATTATAAAAACAGTTTAACAACGTAATTAGAGCTGATATACCATGGCTGTCAGCCTAATCAGCATTCAGGGCTCGAACCACCTAGTGTATAACTGTATTCGTATTGTCTAACTGTAATTACTGATTACTTTTAAATAGACAGAAACCATAGTCCTTTCTGATAAAATATTCCTACAATTATTATTTGGTGCAATGTCTAATGATAAATGTTATTCACAATAGACAGTTGAAGTCGGAAGTTTACATACACTTCGGTTGGAGTCATTTTAAAACTCGTAAAAACTGAGTTTAAATATATAGGTGTATGTAAACTTCCAACTTCAACTGTACATAGCATATATGTTCGGTCTCTAACTTTGCCTCTCTGAGCTGAGGTTTTAACTCAAATCCTTTAACGCTAGGACATTGGATTGTAAGATATTAGCTATTTGTTCCTTAGCCTCTTAATAATTTACCCATGGATATATCCATTGGATACCGTCATGGCTTTTAACATTTCCCCCTAATGGAGTCAGATAGTATATAATATCAGAGTCATAGACCTCAACACTAATTCATCATCCTCACACAAGCTGGATCTCCACCCATCTGCCCAGAGAGGAAAGCCAAGAGATTTATGTCGTGTTCTGTTCCTTTCGGCAACTTAGACCCGAACTGGGAGAGAACCCGGAGGTGAACGGCAGAGTCACTGCCTCTGGGGGAATTAAGGACGCTGCCTTAATAATGGACTGAGATTGACCTAGGTTCAGTCACAAATGGCACCTACCCTATTCCCTAGATAGCACACTACTTTGGGCCATAGCCCCTGGTCAAAGTAGTGTACTACATAGGGAATAGGGTGCCATTTGGGATGCCTACCTGGGCTGTACTGAATCACTAACTTGATACAACACCCTGTTCTCCCAAATACACTAGTCTTCATCCCAAATGGCACTTTATCCCCTACATAGTGCACTACTAGCCTATAGACCCTGGTCTAAAGTAGTGCACTACGTAGCCTATAGACCCTGGTATAAAGTAGTGCACTACGTAGCCTATAGACCCTGGTATAAAGTAGTGCACTACGTAGGGAATAGGGGACCATTTGGGATGGAGCCATTGGTTTGACTGCCAAACACCAGTCAGTGATTCCAGAGAGAATGTCTCTTTCCAACCAACCCAGAGAATTCTTCTCTTTTCAAGGTCACACACAGTACCAGTCAAAAGTTTGGACACACCAACTCATTCAATGGTTTTTCACTTTATTTTTGACTATTTTCTACATTGTAGAATAATAGTGAAGACGTCAAAAACTATGAAATAACACATATGGAATCATGTAGTAACCACCCCTCAAAAAAAAGCATTAAACAAAATCTAAATATATATTTTATATATATTTGAGATTCTTCAGAGAAGCCACCGTTTGCCATTGATGACAGCTTTGCACAAAATGTGAACGATGAAATCCCACACAATCATCATCATCACCATCATCATCACCACCACACACAGAGTGTTGCCAGTGGAACAGTGGAACACAACCCTATTGTGTCTGTCTCTAGATGATCAGTGATATATTACTGGGTGGAGCAGTTTCCTTCACTAGGATGTACACCCTATAATAGTGCACTACTTTTGACCAGAGGGCCCATAGGGTAGTAGTGCACTACTTTTGACCAGAGGGCCCATAGGGTAGTAGTGCACTACTTTTGACCAGAGGGCCGTGGTGACGCAGACCCTCACTTTGATATTCTACTCACTTGCTAGAATTTTTTAAAATATATTTTTTAAATCTTACACACACACACACACACACACACACACACACACACACACACACACACACACACACACACACACACACACACACACACACACACACACACACACACACACACACTTAACCTTTATTTAACTAGGCAGTTAATAAAGAACAAATTCTTATTTACAATGACGGCCTACGCCGGCCAAACACAGATGACGCTGGGCCAATTGCGCGCAGCCCTATGGGACTCCCAATCACGGCCGGTCGTGATACAGCCTGGATTATATACAACATTACTTGTTATATATATATATATATATATATAACAACGAGGCTTTTATCCAAAGTGACTTAGTCATACATTTACCTCTGGGTGGACCCGGGAATCGAACACACTCGCCTGGCATTACAAGCACGATGCTCTATCAACTGAGCGACAGAGGACCACATCCTAAAACTAGGACGATACTTCATCATAGCCGTGGAATATAAAACGAGGCCCCATATCAAAGCCAATACACCGTCATTCAGTCATAAAACTGTCCTCCTAACTCATCTGGAAAACAAACTGTGGAAGCCCTCCAAACCCTGAGAGACAAAACAGGATAGAACAGCTCATATCCAGCATTAAGAGATGTGTTTCAGCCTAGTGCAACTCAACAGGAGCTTATTGTCTGTTGTGACAGAGGGGTTGAGGAAGAGAGGGGTTGAGGAAGAGAGGGGCGAGGAAGAGAAGGGCGAGGAAGAGAGGGGCGAGGGTCACGGGTAGGAGGAGGAATCCGTGTGATTTTACAACAGTTCTTCTTTAGAAGGGGTTGGGTTATATGGGGAGGAAACTGGTGAGAGAGAGACAGGTCTGTCTAGTGTGACATCAGATTCACTACTGACTAGTACAGACCTGCCTAATCAATTACAACCAACACCTACGACTGAGAAACACAACACACAATCAAACAACGCATGCAGTGGTGACCCATATATTCACAACCTCATCAAATCAAATGTATTTTATAAAGCCCGTCTTGCAGATGTAGAAGCACGGTGGCTAGGAAAAACTCCCTAGAAAGGCCAAAACCTAGGAAGAAACCTAGAGAGGAACCAGGCTATGAGGGGTGGCCAGTCCTCTTCTGGCTGTGCCGGGTGGAGATTATAACAGAACATGGCCAAGATGTTCAAATGTTCATAAATGACCAGCAGGGTCAGATAATAATAATCACAGTGGTTGTAGAGGGTGCAACAAGTCAGCACCTCAGGAGTAAATGTCAGTTGTATTTGAACTATTTGCACATCATTACAAACAAATTCAATCAAATGTATTTATAAAGTCCTTCTTACATCAGCTGATATCACAAAGTGCTGTACAGAAACCCAGCCTAAAACCCCAAACAGCAAGCAATGCAGGGGTAGAAGCACATCATCAACAGTGTCTATACGCACACATTATATTGGCATTTTCATACTGGTCCCTCGTGGGAATCGAACCCACAATCCTTTGCATTGCAAGCGGCATGCTCTACCAACTGAGCCACACAAACACAAAAAATATGTTTTGCTCGATATGTAGTCTAATAAACACAGCTCATATCCGTACGGTGTCTATTTCAGCTACAGATAAGTCTACAGTATCACTAGATATACTGTAAGGCTAATGAACTGAAAAGGAAAATGACTGTATAAAATCACACCACAAAGTTTTCAATATGGTTATGCATGGTACACACCAGACACATAACTTTTAAGGCCAAGCACAATGTTTGTTTAAAAAGACACAGTTCTCCAAAAGGGGTGGAGGTACAGGGTGTGGTTCATAACATATTTTTTAAATAAATGTGTTAGATTATGTCCTGTTTTGGCCAGTCAGTTTATGCATAGTCCTGCCAAATTCTAAAACTAACTGACCGTGACCCTGAATCCCAACCAGCAACTTTGTTCCTGTGCCCTGATCTGTTGCCTAAACCGCAGGTATACATCTGAACACTCTGGTCTTTCACCAAAGTCTGGTCTGACAGAAGACACAGGCTTCACCCCACCCCCCAAAAAGTAGTGCCCTATATAGGGAATAGGGTGCCATTTGGGACACAGTCATATTCCACTACAGCATCAGAGAGGAGGTTGAAGGACGGAGGTTACAGGAAGAACTAATGACAGAGCTCATCTGGTTTAGAGGAGACGACCTCTGACCCTGCTATATTCTAGAGGAGACGACCTCTGACCCTGCTATATTCTAGAGGAGACTACCTCTGACCCTGCTATATTCTAGAGGAGACTACCTCTAACCCTGCTATATTCTAGAGGAGACCCTGCTATATCCTAGAGGAGACTACCTCTGACCCTGCTATATTCTAGAGGAGACCCTGCTATATCCTAGAGGAGACTACCTCTGACCCTGCTATATTCTAGAGGAGACCCTGCTATATCCTAGAGGAGACTACCTCTGACCCTGCTATATTCTAGAGGAGACGACCTCTGACCCTGCTATATTCTAGAGGAGACCCTGCTATATTCTAGAGGAGACTACCTCTAACCCTGCTATATTGTAGAGGAGACCCTGCTATATTGTAGAGGAGACCCTGCTATATTGTAGAGGAGACCCTGCTATATTCTAGAGGAGACTACCTCTAACCCTGCTATATTCTAGAGGAGACCCTGCTATATCCTAGAGGAGACTACCTCTGACCCTGCTATATTCTAGAGGAGACCCTGCTATATCCTAGAGGAGACTACCTCTGACCCTGCTATATTCTAGAGGAGACCCTGCTATATCCTAGAGGAGACTACCTCTGACCCTGCTATATTCTAGAGGAGACGACCTCTGACCCTGCTATATTCTAGAGGAGACCCTGCTATATTCTAGAGGAGACTACCTCTAACCCTGCTATATTGTAGAGGAGACCCTGCTATATTGTAGAGGAGACCCTGCTATATTGTAGAGGAGACCCTGCTATATTCTAGAGGAGACTACCTCTAACCCTGCTATATTGTAGAGGAGACCCTGCTATATTCTAGAGGAGACTACCTCTAACCCTGCTATATTGTAGAGGAGACCCTGCTATATTCTAGAGGAGACTACCTCTAACCCTGCTATATTGTAGAGGAGACCCTGCTATATTCTAGAGGAGACTACCTCTAACCCTGCTATATTATAGAGGAGACCCTGCTATATTCTAGAGGAGACGACCTCTGACCCTGCTATATTCTAGAGGAGACTACCTCTAACCCTGCTATATTCTAGAGGAGACTACCTCTAACCCTGCTATATTGTAGAGGAGACCCTGGTATATTCTAGAGGAGACGACCTCTGACCCTGCTATATTCTAGAGGAGACTACCTCTAACCCTGCTATATTGTAGAGGAGACTACCTCTAACCCTGCTATATTGTAGAGGAGACCCTGCTATATTCTAGAGGAGACTACCTCTAACCCTGCTATATTGTAGAGGAGACCCTGCTATATTCTAGAGGAGACTACCTCTAACCCTGCTATATTGTAGAGGAGACTACCTCTAACCCTGCTATATTGTAGAGGAGACCCTGCTATATTCTAGAGGAGACTACCTCTAACCCTGCTATATTGTAGAGGAGACCCTGCTATATTCTAGAGGAGACTACCTCTAACCCTGCTATATTCTAGAGGAGACTACCTCTAACCCTGCTATATTGTAGAGGAGACCCTGCTATATTCTAGAGGAGACTACCTCTAACCCTGCTATATTCTAGAGGAGACCCTGCTACATTCTAGAGGAGACTACCTCTAACCCTGCTATATTGTAGAGGAGACCCTGCTATATTCTAGAGGAGACTACCTCTAACCCTGCTATATTCTAGAGGAGACTACCTCTAACCCTGCTATATTGTAGAGGAGACCCTGCTATATTATAGAGGAGACTACCTCTAACCCTGCTATATTGTAGAGGAGACTACCTCTAACCCTGCTATATTGTAGAGGAGACCCTGCTATATTCTAGAGGAGACTACCTCTAACCCTGCTATATTCTAGAGGAGACTACCTCTAACCCTGCTATATTGTAGAGGAGACCCTGCTATATTATAGAGGAGACTACCTCTAACCCTGCTATATTCTAGAGGAGACGACCTCTGACCCTGCTATATTCTAGAGGAGACCCTGCTACATTCTAGAGGAGACTACCTCTAACCCTGCTATATTGTAGAGGAGACCCTGCTATATTCTAGAGGAGACTACCTCTAACCCTGCTATATTCTAGAGGAGACTACCTCTAACCCTGCTATATTGTAGAGGAGACCCTGCTATATTATAGAGGAGACTACCTCTAACCCTGCTATATTGTAGAGGAGACTACCTCTAACCCTGCTATATTGTAGAGGAGACCCTGCTATATTCTAGAGGAGACTACCTCTAACCCTGCTATATTGTAGAGGAGACCCTGCTATATTCTAGAGGAGACTACCTCTAACCCTGCTATATTCTAGAGGAGACTACCTCTAACCCTGCTATATTGTAGAGGAGACCCTGCTATATTCTAGAGGAGACTACCTCTAACCCTGCTATATTCTAGAGGAGACCCTGCTACATTCTAGAGGAGACTACCTCTAACCCTGCTATATTGTAGAGGAGACCCTGCTATATTCTAGAGGAGACTACCTCTAACCCTGCTATATTGTAGAGGAGACCCTGCTATATTCTAGAGGAGACTACCTCTAACCCTGCTATATTCTAGAGGAGACTACCTCTAACCCTGCTATATTCTAGAGGAGACTACCTCTAACCCTGCTATATTGTAGAGGAGACCCTGCTATATTCTAGAGGAGACTACATCTGACCCTGCTATATTGTAGAGGAGACCCTGCTATATTCTAGAGGAGACTACCTCTAACCCTGCTATATTCTAGAGGAGACTACCTCTAACCCTGCTATATTGTAGAGGAGACCCTGCTATATTCTAGAGGAGACTACCTCTAACCCTGCTATATTCTAGAGGAGACTACCTCTAACCCTGCTATATTCTAGAGGAGACTACCTCTAACCCTGCTATATTCTAGAGGAGACTACCTCTAACCCTGCTATATTCTAGAGGAGACTACCTCTAACCCTGCTATATTCTAGAGGAGACTACCTCTAACCCTGCTATATTCTAGAGGAGACTACCTCTAACCCTGCTATATCCTAGAGGAGACTACCTCTAACCCTGCTATATCCTAGAGGAGACTACCTCTAACCCTGCTATATTGTAGAGGAGACCCTGCTATATTCTAGAGGAGACTACCTCTAACCCTGCTATATTCTAGAGGAGACCCTGCTACATTCTAGAGGAGACTACCTCTAACCCTGCTATATTGTAGAGGAGACCCTGCTATATTCTAGAGGAGACTACCTCTAACCCTGCTATATTGTAGAGGAGACCCTGCTATATTCTAGAGGAGACTACCTCTAACCCTGCTATATTCTAGAGGAGACTACCTCTAACCCTGCTATATTCTAGAGGAGACTACCTCTAACCCTGCTATATTGTAGAGGAGACCCTGCTATATTCTAGAGGAGACTACCTCTGACCCTGCTATATTGTAGAGGAGACCCTGCTATATTCTAGAGGAGACTACCTCTAACCCTGCTATATTCTAGAGGAGACTACCTCTAACCCTGCTATATTGTAGAGGAGACCCTGCTATATTCTAGAGGAGACTACCTCTAACCCTGCTATATTCTAGAGGAGACTACCTCTAACCCTGCTATATTCTAGAGGAGACTACCTCTAACCCTGCTATATTCTAGAGGAGACTACCTCTAACCCTGCTATATTCTAGAGGAGACTACCTCTAACCCTGCTATATTCTAGAGGAGACTACCTCTAACCCTGCTATATTCTAGAGGAGACTACCTCTGACCCTGCTATATCCTAGAGGAGACTACCTCTAACCCTGCTATATTCTAGAGGAGACTACCTCTGACCCTGCTATATTCTAGAGGAGACTACCTCTGACCCTGCTATATTCTAGAGGAGACTACCTCTAACCCTGCTATATCCTAGAGGAGACTACCTCTAACCCTGCTATATCCTAGAGGAGACTACCTCTGACCCTGCTATATTCTAGAGGAGACTACCTCTAACCCTGCTATATTCTAGAGGAGACTACCTCTAACCCTGCTATATTCTAGAGGAGAATACCTCTAACCCTGCTATATTCTAGAGGAGACTACCTCTAACCCTGCTATATTCTAGAGGAGACTACCTCTAACCCTGCTATATTCTAGAGGAGACTACCTCTAACCCTGCTATATTCTAGAGGAGACTACCTCTAACCCTGCTATATTCTAGAGGAGACTACCTCTAACCCTGCTATATTCTAGAGGAGACTACCTCTAACCCTGCTATATCCTAGAGGAGACTACCTCTAACCCTGCTATATCCTAGAGGAGACTACCTCTGACCCTGCTATATTCTAGAGGAGACTACCTCTAACCCTGCTATATTCTAGTGGAGACTACCTCTAACCCTGCTATATCCTAGAGGAGACTACCTCTGACCCTGCTATATTCTAGAGGAGACTACCTCTAACCCTGCTATATTCTAGAGGAGACTACCTCTAACCCTGCTATATTCTAGAGGAGACTACCTCTAACCCTGCTATATTCTAGTGGAGACTACCTCTAACCCTGCTATATTCTAGAGGAGACTACCTCTAACCCTGCTATATTCTAGAGGAGACTACCTCTAACCCTGCTATATTGTAGAGGAGACCCTGCTATATTCTAGAGGAGACTACCTCTAACCCTGCTATATTGTAGAGGAGACCCTGCTATATTCTAGAGGAGACTACCTCTAACCCTGCTATATTGTAGAGGAGACCCTGCTATATTCTAGAGGAGACTACCTCTAACCCTGCTATATTATAGAGGAGACCCTGCTATATTCTAGAGGAGACGACCTCTGACCCTGCTATATTCTAGAGGAGACTACCTCTAACCCTGCTATATTCTAGAGGAGACTACCTCTAACCCTGCTATATTGTAGAGGAGACCCTGCTATATTCTAGAGGAGACGACCTCTGACCCTGCTATATTCTAGAGGAGACTACCTCTAACCCTGCTATATTCTAGTGGAGACTACCTCTAACCCTGCTATATCCTAGAGGAGACTACCTCTAACCCTGCTATATTCTAGAGGAGACTACCTCTAACCCTGCTATATTCTAGAGGAGACTACCTCTAACCCTGCTATATTCTAGAGGAGACTACCTCTAACCCTGCTATATCCTAGAGGAGACTACCTCTAACCCTGCTATATCCTAGAGGAGACTACCTCTAACCCTGCTATATCCTAGAGGAGACTACCTCTGACCCTGCTATATTCTAGAGGAGACTACCTCTAACCCTGCTATATTCTAGTGGAGACTACCTCTAACCCTGCTATATCCTAGAGGAGACTACCTCTGACCCTGCTATATTCTAGAGGAGACTACCTCTAACCCTGCTATATTCTAGAGGAGACTACCTCTGACCCTGCTATATTCTAGAGGAGACGACCTCTGACCCTGCTATATTCTAGAGGAGACTACCTAGGACCCTGCTATATTCTAGAGGAGACTACCTCTGACCCTGCTATATTCTAGAGGAGACCACCTCTAACCCTGCTATATTCTAGAGGAGACCACCTCTGACCCTGCTATATCCTAGAGGAGACTACCTCTGACCCTGCTATATTCTAGAGGAGACTACCTCTAACCCTGCTATATTCTAGAGGAGACCACCTCTGACCCTGCTATATTCTAGAGGAGACTACCTCTGACCCTGCTATATCCTAGAGGAGACTACCTCTAACCCTGCTATATTCTAGAGGAGACTACCTCTGACCCTGCTATATTCTAGAGGAGACTACCTCTAACCCTGCTATATTCTAGAGGAGACTACCTCTGACCCTGCTATATTCTAGAGGAGACTACCTCTAACCCTGCTATATTCTAGAGGAGACTACCTCTGACCCTGCTATATTCTAGAGGAGACTACCTCTAACCCTGCTATATTCTAGAGGAGACTACCTCTAACCCTGCTATATTCTAGAGGAGACTACCTCTAACCCTGCTATATTGTAGAGGAGACCCTGCTATATTCTAGAGGAGACTACCTCTGACCCTGCTATATTCTAGAGGAGACTACCTCTAACCCTGCTATATTCTAGAGGAGACTACCTCTGACCCTGCTATATTCTAGAGGAGACCCTGCTATATTCTAGAGGAGACTACCTCTAACCCTGCTATATTCTAGAGGAGACTACCTCTAACCCTGCTATATTGTAGAGGAGACCCTGCTATATTCTAGAGGAGACTACCTCTAACCCTGCTATATTCTAGAGGAGACTACCTCTAACCCTGCTATATCCTAGAGGAGACTACCTCTAACCCTGCTATATTCTAGAGGAGACTACCTCTAACCCTGCTATATTCTAGAGGAGACCACCTCTGACCCTGCTATATTCTAGAGGAGACTACCTCTGACCCTGCTATATCCTAGAGGAGACTACCTCTAACCCTGCTATATTCTAGAGGAGACTACCTATGACCCTGCTATATCCTAGAGGAGACTACCTCTAACCCTGCTATATTCTAGAGGAGACTACCTCTAACCCTGCTATATTCTAGAGGAGACTACCTCTAACCCTGCTATATCCTAGAGGAGACTACCTCTAACCCTGCTATATTCTAGAGGAGACTACCTCTAACCCTGCTATATTCTAGAGGAGACTACCTCTGACCCTGCTATATTCTAGAGGAGACGACCTCTGACCCTGCTATATTCTAGAGGAGACTACCTAGGACCCTGCTATATTCTAGAGGAGACTACCTCTGACCCTGCTATATTCTAGAGGAGACTACCTCTGACCCTGCTATATTCTAGAGGAGACCACCTCTGACCCTGCTATATTCTAGAGGAGACTACCTCTAACCCTGCTATATTCTAGAGGAGACTACCTCTAACCCTGCTATATTCTAGAGGAGACCACCTCTGACCCTGCTATATTCTAGAGGAGACCACCTCTGACCCTGCTATATTCTAGAGGAGACTACCTCTAACCCTGCTATATTCTAGAGGAGACTACCTCTAACCCTGCTATATTCTAGAGGAGACTACCTCTGACCCTGCTATATTCTAGAGGAGACTACCTCTGACCCTGCTATATTCTAGAGGAGACTACCTCTAACCCTGCTATATTCTAGAGGAGACTACCTCTGACCCTGCTATATTCTAGAGGAGACTACCTCTAACCCTGCTATATTCTAGAGGAGACTACCTCTAACCCTGCTATATTCTAGAGGAGACTACCTCTAACCCTGCTATATTCTAGAGGAGACTACCTCTGACCCTGCTATATTCTAGAGGAGACTACCTCTAACCCTGCTATATTCTAGAGGAGACGACCTCTGACCCTGCTATATTCTAGAGGAGACCCTGCTATCTATTAGAGGAGACTACCTCTAACCCTGCTATATTCTAGAGGAGACTACCTCTGACCCTGCTATATTCTAGAGGAGACTACCTCTGACCCTGCTATATTCTAGAGGAGACTACCTCTAACTCTGCTATATTCTAGAGGAGACTACCTCTAACCCTGCTATATTCTAGAGGAGACTACCTCTAACCCTGCTATATTCTAGAGGAGACTACCTCTAACCCTGCTATATTCTAGAGGAGACTACCTCTAACCCTGCTATATTCTAGAGGAGACTACCTCTGACCCTGCTATATTCTAGAGGAGACTACCTCTGACCCTGCTATATTCTAGAGGAGACTACCTCTGACCCTGCTATATTCTAGAGGAGACTACCTCTGACCCTGCTATATTCTAGAGGAGACTACCTCTGACCCTGCTATATTCTAGAGGAGACTACCTCTAACCCTGCTATATTCTAGAGGAGACTACCTCTAACCCTGCTATATTCTAGAGGAGACTACCTCTAACCCTGCTATATTCTAGAGGAGACTACCTCTAACCCTGCTATATTCTAGAGGAGACTACCTCTAACCCTGCTATATTCTAGAGGAGACTACCTCTAACCCTGCTATATTCTAGAGGAGACTACCTCTAACCCTGCTATATTCTAGAGGAGACTACCTCTGACCCTGCTATATTCTAGAGGAGACTACCTCTGACCCTGCTATATTCTAGAGGAGACTACCTCTGACCCTGCTATATTCTAGAGGAGACTACCTCTGACCCTGCTATATTCTAGAGGAGACTACCTCTAACCCTGCTATATTCTAGAGGAGACTACCTCTAACCCTGCTATATTCTAGAGGAGACTACCTCTAACCCTGCTATATTCTAGAGGAGACTACCTCTAACCCTGCTATATTCTAGAGGAGACTACCTCTAACCCTGCTATATTCTAGAGGAGACTACCTCTGACCCTGCTATATTCTAGAGGAGACTACCTCTAACCCTGCTATATTCTAGAGGAGACTACCTCTAACCCTGCTATATTCTAGAGGAGACTACCTCTAACCCTGCTATATTGTAGAGGAGACCCTGCTATATTCTAGAGGAGACTACCTCTGACCCTGCTATATTCTAGAGGAGACTCCCTCTAACCCTGCTATATTCTAGAGGAGACTACCTCTGACCCTGCTATATTCTAGAGGAGACCCTGCTATATTCTAGAGGAGACTACCTCTAACCCTGCTATATTCTAGAGGAGACTACCTCTAACCCTGCTATATTGTAGAGGAGACCCTGCTATATTCTAGAGGAGACTACCTCTAACCCTGCTATATTGTAGAGGAGACCCTGCTATATTCTAGAGGAGACTACCTCTAACCCTGCTATATTCTAGAGGAGACTACCTCTAACCCTGCTATATCCTAGAGGAGACTACCTCTAACCCTGCTATATTCTAGAGGAGACTACCTCTAACCCTGCTATATTCTAGAGGAGACCACCTCTGACCCTGCTATATTCTAGAGGAGACTACCTCTGACCCTGCTATATCCTAGAGGAGACTACCTCTAACCCTGCTATATTCTAGAGGAGACTACCTCTGACCCTGCTATATCCTAGAGGAGACTACCTCTAACCCTGCTATATTCTAGAGGAGACTACCTCTAACCCTGCTATATCCTAGAGGAGACTACCTCTAACCCTGCTATATTCTAGAGGAGACTACCTCTAACCCTGCTATATTCTAGAGGAGACGACCTCTGACCCTGCTATATTCTAGAGGAGACCCTGCTATATTCTAGAGGAGACTACCTCTAACCCTGCTATATTGTAGAGGAGACCCTGCTATATTCTAGAGGAGACTACCTCTAACCCTGCTATATTCTAGAGGAGACTACCTCTAACCCTGCTATATCCTAGAGGAGACTACCTCTAACCCTGCTATATTCTAGAGGAGACTACCTCTAACCCTGCTATATTCTAGAGGAGACCACCTCTGACCCTGCTATATCCTAGAGGAGACTACCTCTAACCCTGCTATATTCTAGAGGAGACTACCTCTGACCCTGCTATATCCTAGAGGAGACTACCTCTAACCCTGCTATATTCTAGAGGAGACTACCTCTAACCCTGCTATATCCTAGAGGAGACTACCTCTAACCCTGCTATATCCTAGAGGAGACTACCTCTAACCCTGCTATATTCTAGAGGAGACTACCTCTAACCCTGCTATATTCTAGAGGAGACGACCTCTGACCCTGCTATATTCTAGAGGAGACTACGTAGGACCCTGCTATATTCTAGAGGAGACTACCTCTGACCCTGCTATATTCTAGAGGAGACTACCTCTAACCCTGCTATATTCTAGAGGAGACCACCTCTGACCCTGCTATATTCTAGAGGAGACTACCTCTAACCCTGCTATATTCTAGAGGAGACCACCTCTAACCCTGCTATATTCTAGAGGAGACCACCTCTGACCCTGCTATATTCTAGAGGAGACCACCTCTGACCCTGCTATATTCTAGAGGAGACTACCGCTAACCCTGCTATATTCTAGAGGAGACTACCTCTAACCCTGCTATATTCTAGAGGAGACTACCTCTGACCCTGCTATATTCTAGAGGAGACTACCTCTGACCCTGCTATATTCTAGAGGAGACTACCTCTAACCCTGCTATATTCTAGAGGAGACTACCTCTGACCCTGCTATATTCTAGAGGAGACTACCTCTAACCCTGCTATATTCTAGAGGAGACTACCTCTGACCCTGCTATATTCTAGAGGAGACTACCTCTAACCCTGCTATATTCTAGAGGAGACTACCTCTGACCCTGCTATATTCTAGAGGAGACTACATCTGACCCTGCTATATTCTAGAGGAGACTACCTCTAACCCTGCTATATTCTAGAGGAGACTACCTCTAACCCTGCTATATTCTAGAGGAGACTACCTCTAACCCTGCTATATTCTAGAGGAGACTACCTCTGACCCTGCTATATTCTAGAGGAGACTACCTCTAACCCTGCTATATTCTAGAGGAGACTACCTCTAACCCTGCTATATTCTAGAGGAGACGACCTCTGACCCTGCTATATTCTAGAGGAGACTACCTCTAACCCTGCTATATTCTAGAGGAGACTACCTCTAACCCTGCTATATTCTAGAGGAGACTACCTCTAACCCTGCTATATTCTAGAGGAGACTACCTCTGACCCTGCTATATTCTAGAGGAGACTACCTCTAACCCTGCTATATTCTAGTGGAGACTACCTCTGACCCTGCTATATTCTAGAGGAGACTACCTCTAACCCTGCTATATTCTAGAGGAGACTACCTCTAACCCTGCTATATTCTAGTGGAGACTACCTCTGACCCTGCTATATTCTAGAGGAGACTACCTCTAACCCTGCTATATTCTAGAGGAGACTACCTCTAACCCTGCTATATTCTAGAGGAGACTACCTCTAACCCTGCTATATTCTAGAGGAGACTACCTCTGACCCTGCTATATTCTAGAGGAGACGACCTCTGACCCTGCTATATTCTAGAGGAGACCCTGCTATCTATTAGAGGAGACTACCTCTAACCCTGCTATATTCTAGAGGAGACTACCTCTGACCCTGCTATATTCTAGAGGAGACTACCTCTGACCCTGCTATATTCTAGAGGAGACTACCTCTGACCCTGCTATATTCTAGAGGAGACTACCTCTAACCCTGCTATATTCTAGAGGAGACTACCTCTAACCCTGCTATATTCTAGAGGAGACTACCTCTAACCCTGCTATATTCTAGAGGAGACTACCTCTAACCCTGCTATATTCTAGAGGAGACTACCTCTAACCCTGCTATATTCTAGAGGAGACTACCTCTGACCCTGCTATATTCTAGAGGAGACTACCTCTGACCCTGCTATATTCTAGAGGAGACTACCTCTGACCCTGCTATATTCTAGAGGAGACTACCTCTGACCCTGCTATATTCTAGAGGAGACTACCTCTAACCCTGCTATATTCTAGAGGAGACTACCTCTAACCCTGCTATATTCTAGAGGAGACTACCTCTAACCCTGCTATATTCTAGAGGAGACTACCTCTAACCCTGCTATATTCTAGAGGAGACTACCTCTAACCCTGCTATATTCTAGAGGAGACTACCTCTAACCCTGCTATATTCTAGAGGAGACTACCTCTGACCCTGCTATATTCTAGAGGAGACTACCTCTGACCCTGCTATATTCTAGAGGAGACTACCTCTGACCCTGCTATATTCTAGAGGAGACTACCTCTGACCCTGCTATATTCTAGAGGAGACTACCTCTAACCCTGCTATATTCTAGAGGAGACTACCTCTAACCCTGCTATATTCTAGAGGAGACTACCTCTAACCCTGCTATATTCTAGAGGAGACTACCTCTAACCCTGCTATATTCTAGAGGAGACTACCTCTAACCCTGCTATATTCTAGAGGAGACTACCTCTAACCCTGCTATATTCTAGAGGAGACTACCTCTGACCCTGCTATATTCTAGAGGAGACTACCTCTGACCCTGCTATATTCTAGAGGAGACTACCTCTGACCCTGCTATATTCTAGAGGAGATGAGACTGAGGCAGCGTCACAAATAGCACCTGTGACGTCCCTCCCACTCTGTCTACTGGGATCTGCTGTTTGGTAGTCTGCCTGTTGCAGGCCAGTGGGCCTGGGAGGATCGTCAGATGTGGAGCACCTGGGCAGGCTGGCCACATCAGCCAACAACAGAAAACACTCTCCACTCATCCACACACTACTGATCATATAGACTTCCACAGCTTCTGTTATATTTTTGTATTTATCATTTAGTTTAATAAATGTAATTGGGGCGGTAGGTAGCCTAGTGGTTAGAGTGTAGGGACGGCAGGTAGCCTAGTGGTTAGAGTGTAGGGACGGCAGGTAGCCTAGTGGTTAGAGTGTAGGGACGGCAGGTAGACTAGTGGTTAGAGTGTAGGGACGGCAGGTAGACTAGTGGTTAGAGTGTAGGGGCGGCAGGTAGCCTAGTGGTTGGAGCGTTGGGCCAGTAACCGAAAGGTTGCTGGATCGAATCTCTGAGCTGTCAAGGTATAAATCTGTGGTTCTGTCCCTGAACAAGGCAGTTATCACCCACTGCTCCTTGGCCGTCATTGTAAATAAGAATTTGTTCTGAACTGACTTGCCTAGTTAAATAAAGGTTAAATAAATAAAAAACTTTCAGTTATGTGTTGTCTCCCTTTGTTGTTATGAACTATGAGCCAGCTAACACAGTGGAGGCTTGTCCAATCTGAGATTGTGGTTATATAGTCGTTTTGGTGGTATGTTGTTTGTAAATTTGCCTAATTTGTTTTGTTTGGTTGGCATTTGCTTTGGACTTCCTGTTTTGTGCACGGTCAGCTTGGAGCACCGTGTAAGGGTAGTAACTGGTGCCAAATTGGGTTCAGCTGTGTTGCTACAGTTCTTACAGTGCAATGTGGTACTATGTGTTTGGGAAGTCTTTGTTAAAGCCATCATACATAATTGTTCAGGGTTTTTCCTTGATTGTGTAAGCTTTATGAGTTTTGTTGAATGCTGGAAGAGAAGCAGCCTTTGTCCCCAGTGTGTTGGGCTACACAGCCCCGTGTGTTGGGCTACACAGCCCCGTGTGTTGGGCTACACAGCCCCGTGTGTTGGGCTACACAGCCTCGTGTGTTGGGCTACACAGCCCCGTGTGTTGGGCTACACAGCCCCGTGTGTTGGGCTACACAGCCCCGTGTGTTGGGCTACACAGCCCCGTGTGTTGGGCTACACAGCCCCGTGTGTTGGGCTACACAGCCCCGTGTGTTGGGCTACACAGCCCCGTGTGTTGGGCTACACAGCCCCGTGTGTTGGGCTACACAGCCCCGTGTGTTGGGCTACACAGCCCCGTGTGTTGGGCTACACAGCCCCGTGTGTTGGGCTACACAGCCCCGTGTGTTGGACTACACAGCCCCGTGTGTTGGACTACAAAGCCCCGTGTGTTGGACTACAAAGCCCCGTGTGTTGGACTACAAAGCCCCGTGTGTTGGACTACAAAGCCCCGTGTGTTGGACTACAAAGCCCCGTGTGTTGGACTACAAAGCCCCGTGTGTTGGACTACAAAGCCTCGTGTGTGTTGGACTACAAAGCCATTTGTTTATGCCCATTTCCTAATCATTGGGGTTTTAGGTGCTGGTATATGTGTTACATTGACATAGCTGTGTAGACTTTAGTCTGGTTGAAAAACTAATGTCCTGTCCTTAAAGCAAAAGCAAAAAATTCTGGGGTCAACTAAAAAGAGTTTAAAAAAATTCTGGCCTAGCTATGCCACTTAGTCCAAGTACCGTATCTCAACTTGAGAAGCATGCAGAACCTTCTGGAAAAACCAGTGCTTCTGACTATGATGCAAACATATTTCAGGGTTCTCTCTCCTTTGTAGGATGGGATGAGAAAGTGCCAGTCAAAATGTTGTAACCACTTAGCTGGTGTAAAGGTCTGGGCTGGGGTCATTCTAGGTCAGACCTTTACACCAGCTAAGTGGCTACCCAGAATGACCCCAGACCTTTACACCAGCTAGGTGGTTACCACTTAGCTGGTGTAAAGGTCTGGCCTGGGGTCATTCTGGGTAACCAGTTGGTGCACAATTGTGCGTCGCCTCATGGGTCTTCCGGTCGCGGCCGGCTGCGTCAAAGCCTGGGATCAAACCCGGGTCTGTAGTGACGCCGCTAGCGCTGCGATGCAGTGCCTTAGACCGCTGCTCCACTAGGGAGGCAGATAGTGCCCTACTTTATGACCAGTGCCCTACTTTATGACCAGTGCCCTACTTTATGACCAGTGCCCTACTTTATGACCAGTGCCCTACTTTATGACCAGTGCCCTACTTTATGACCAGTGCCCTACTTTATGACCAGTGCCCTACTTTATGACCAGTGCCCTACTTTATGACCAGTGCCCTACTTTATGACCAGTGCCCTACTTTATGACCAGTGCCCTACTTTATGACCAGTGCCCTACTTTATGACCAGTGCCCTACTTTATGACCAGTGCCCTACTTTATGACCAGTGCCCTACTTTATGACCAGGCCCCAGAGTGCACTTTGAATGGGAATAGGGTTCTATTTTGGATACAGACCACATGTCGGTTTTCATTACTCATCTATTAAATCACAGACGTATGACTTTCTCTCTCCCTCACAAACGGATGAGGTAGTTACAGTCTCCCTCCTCAGACTCACTCCTTTTTTAGGTTTTCGGTTGAGGCTGTTACGTGACCTCTTCAAGAAGGAAGACTGTCAATTCAGCTCTACAGAGTTTTCCATATGTGTCGGGGGGAAGCGAGAGCAAGGGTGCGAGAGAGAGAGAGAAAGAGAGAGAGAGAGAGAGAGAGAGAGAGAGAGAGAGAGAGAGAGAGAGAGAGAGAGAGAGAGAGAGAGAGAGAGAGAGAGAGAGAGAGAGAGAGAGAGAGGGCGAGAGAGAGAAAGGGCGGGCGAGAGAGAGAGAGAGAGAGAGAGAGAGAGGGCGAGAGAGAGAAAGGGCGGGCGAGAGAGCGAGAGAGCGGTGTCAGAATGGAAAGCTAAATAGTTTGGTGTCACTCTAAACCTTCTTGATGTTCTCAGGCAGGACATAATATCAGTTAGCCATATTCCTAAAGTCACTCACGCCTCACATTCTAACTGTAGATCTGGTGTCTGTTTTGAATGTGTCCCAAATGGCACTCTACTCCCTATATAGTGCCCTACTTTAGGCCAGTCAGACACAGCCTTGTTTATTAACAGTGTATCTCGTCTGACTTCATTTTGTCCATAGTCCTGAGTCCCTACAGTCAGTCAGTGTGTACAGTAGGTGTTCAGACTCGTCCCTACAGTCAGTCAGTGTGTAAAGTAGGTGTTCAGACTCAATAGCTTGTTTATTAGATTTAGAGACATCTACAGTTCAGACACCCTTCACTATCTACAGTTCAGACTCCCTCACTGTCCCACCACTACCTACAGTTCAGAGACTCCCTCACTGTCCCACCACTATCTACAGTTCAGAGACTCCCTCACTGTCCCACCACTATCTACAGTTCAGAGAGTCCCTCACTGTCCCACCACTATCTACAGTTCAGAGACTCCCTCACTGTCCCACCACTACCTACAGTTCAGAGAGTCCCTCACTGTCCCACCACTACCTACAGTTCAGAGAGTCCCTCACTGTCCCACCACTACCTACAGTTCAGAGACTCCCTCACTGTCCCACCACTACCTACAGTTCAGAGAGTCCCTCACTGTCCCACCACTACCTACAGTTCAGAGAGTCCCTCACTGTCCCACCACTATCTACAGTTCAGAGACTCCCTCACTGTCCCACCACTACCTACAGTTCAGACTCCCTCACTGTCCCACCACTACCTACAGTTCAGAGACTCCCTCACTGTCCCACCACTATCTACAGTTCAGAGAGTCCCTCACTGTCCCACCACTACCTACAGTTCAGAGACTCCCTCACTGTCCCACCACTACCTACAGTTCAGAGACTCCCTCACTGTCCCACCACTACCTACAGTTCAGATCAAATTTGTCAAATTGTATTTGTCACATGCACTGAATACAACAGGTGTAGACCTTACTGGGAAATGCTGACTTACAAGCCCATTACCAACAATGCAGTTGGTTAAAGGGGGGGGGAAATCAATGCAAATAGTCTGGGTAGACATTTAATTAGATGTTCAGGAGTCTTATGGCTTGGGGAGTAGAAGAAGCTGTTTAGAAGCTTTTTGGACCTCGACCTGGCGCTCCGGTACCGCTTGCCGTGCGGTAACAGAGAGAACAGTCTATGACTAGGGTGGCTGGAGTCTGACAATTTTTTGGAGCCTTCCTCTGACACCACCTGGTATAGAGGTCCTGGATGGCAGGAAGCTTGGCTCCAGTGATGTACTGGGTCGTACGCACTACCCTCTGTAGCGCCTTACCGAGCAGTTGCCATACCAGGCGGTGATGCAACCGGTCAGGATGCTCTCAACGGTGCAGCTATAAAACCTTTTGAGGATCTCGGGACACATGCCAAATCTTTTCAGTCTCCTGAGGGGGAATAGACATTGTCGTGCCTTCTTTACGACTGTCTTGATGTGCTTGGACCATGTTAGTTTGTTGGTGATGTGGACACCAAGGAACTTGAAGCTCTCAACCTGCTCCACTACAGCCCCGTCGATGAGAATGGGGGCGTGCTCAGTCCTCATTTTCCTGTAGTCCACGATCATCTCCTCTTGATCACATTACAGGAGAGGTCGTTCAGACACCCTCACTAACTGGTTCCATGTCTGTGTGACCTGAAGTCACCACCGGTGTGCGTTCACCACTACAACCGGTCTTTTTGCAACATGGTTTCACTGTTAATAGCTGCAACGCCATGTCTTTATATTTCTGTTAGAAATTAGCTGTTGGCTTGACATAAAACGTTGTTTTGTTATTCAGTAGGGAGTTTTTCTAGGAGGAGTAAATGCCACATGCCTCGGAAGGTAGCAGGTATGTTATCCAACCTCAGTCCGTCAAATTACATTTGCTTCGCTTGATTTAAATCACCGAAGTGATTTTAATCTCATTTAATGGATTTTCCAACAGAATTAGAAAGACATCTCAAACCTCTCCTCTAACTAACATGGTCCAAGCACACCAAGACAGTCGTGAAGAGGGTACGACAAAACCTATTTCCCCCTCAGGAGACTGAAAAGATTTGGCATGGGTCCTCAGATCCTCAAAAGGTTCTACAGCTGCACCATCGAGAGCTTTCTGACTGGTTGCATCACTGGCTGGTATGGCAACTGCTCGGCCTCCGACCGCAAGGCACTACAGATGGTAGTACGTACGGCCCAGTACACCACTGGGGCCAAGCTTCCTGCCATCCAGGACCTCTATACCAAGCGGTCTCAGAGGAAGGCCATAAAAATTGCCCAAGCCACCCAAGTCATAGACTGTTTTCTCTGCTACCGCACGGCAAGCAGGACCGGAGCGCCAAGTCTAGGTCCAAGAGGCTTCTACTCCCAAGACATAAGACTCCTGAACATCTAGTCAAATGGCTACCCAAACTGTTTGCAGTGCCCCCCCCCCCCCCCCCTCTTCACACAGCTGCTACTCTCTGTTGTCATCTATGCCTAGTCACTTTAATAACTCTACCTACATGTACAGACTACCTCAACTAACCGGTGCCCCCGCACATTGACTCTGTACCGGTACCCCCCTGTATATAGCCTCCACATTGACTCAGTAACGGTACCCCCTGTATATAGCCTCCACATTGACTCAGTACCGGTACCCCCTGTATATAGCCTCCACATTGACTCTGTACCGGTACCCCCTGTATATAGCCTCCACATTGACTCTGTACCGGTACCCCCTGTATATAGCCTCCACATTGACTCTGTACCGGTACTCCCTGTATATAGCCTCCACATTGACTCTGTACCGGTACTCCCTGTATATAGCCTCCACATTGACTCTGTACCGGTACCCCCTGTATATAGCCTCCACATTGACTCTGTACCGGTACCCCCTGTATATAGCCTCCACATTGACTCTGTACCGGTACTCCCTGTATATAGCCTCCACATTGACTCTGTACCGGTACCCCTGTATATAGCCTCCACATTGTACCGGTACCCCCTGTATATAGCCTCCACATTGTACCGGTACCCCCTGTATATAGCCTCCACATTGTACCGGTACCCCCTGTATATAGCCTCCCCATTGACTCTGTACTGGTACCCCCTGTATATAGCCTCCACATTGACTCTGTACCGGTACCCCTGTATATAGCCTCCACACTGACTCTGTACCGGTACCCCCCTGTATATAGTCTCCACATTGATTCTGTACCGGTACCCCCTGTATATAGCCTCCACATTGACTCTGTACCGGTACCCCTGTATATAGCCTCCACACTGACTCTGTACCGGTACCCCCTGTATATAGTCTCTATATTGTTATTTTACTGCTGCTCTTTAATTACTTGTTACTTTTATCTCTTATTCTTATTCATATTTTTTTTAACTGCATTGTTGGTTAGGGGCTCGTAAGGAAACATTTCCCTGTAAGGTCTACACCTGTTGTAATTCGGGTGTGTGTGAAGAATAAAATTTGATTTGTACTGTGTCCAGTCTAAATAATGTATTCTGTTTTCCTGTGGGTGTCTGGTCTTGCTAGCTACCTGCTAAGGATGGGATAAATTGTCACTGCTGTGTAAACAGGTGTGGTGGGTTCTTTCATGATACGGTGTGTTTTACGGTTTAGTACGCATGGTATATTCTGGTATGGTACAGTGGGTGAGTATAATATAGTATAGCAGTATTATTACTTACTGATGGTGAGTATAGTATATACAGTATGGACTAGTTATATTATATTACTGATGGTGAGTATAGTATATACAGTATGGACTAGTTATATTATATTACTGATGGTGAGTATAGTATATACAGTATGGTCTAGTTATATTACTGAGGGTGAGTATAGTATATACAGTATGGTCTAGTTATATTACTGAGGGTGAGTATAGTATATACAGTACGGTCTAGTTATATTACTGAGGGTGAGTATAGTATATACAGTATGGTCTAGTTATATTACTGAGGGTGAGTATAGTATATACAATACGGTATAGTTATATTGCTGAGGGTGAGTATAGTGTATACGGTATGGTATAGTTATATTGCTGAGGGTGAGTATAGTGTATAGTTATATTGCTGAGGGTGAGTATAGTGTATACGGTATGGTATAGTTATATTACTGAGGGTGAGTATAGTGTATAGGGTACGGTCTAGTTATATTACTGAGGGTGAGTATAGTATATACAATACGGTATAGTTATATTGCCGAGGGTGAGTATAGTGTATACGGTATGGTATAGTTATATTGCTGAGGGTGAGTATAGTGTATAGGGTATAGTTATATTGCTGAGGGTGAGTATAGTGTATACGGTATGGTATAGTTATATTACTGAGGGTGAGTATAGTATATACAATACGGTATAGTTATATTACTGAGGGTGAGTATAGTATATACAATACGGTATAGTTATATTGCTGAGGGTGAGTATAGTATATACAATACGGTATAGTTATATTACTGAGGGTGAGTATAGTGTATAGGGTACGGTCTAGTTATATTACTGAGGGTGAGTATAGTGTATACGGTACGGTATAGTTATATTACTGAGGGTGAGTATAGTGTATAGGGTACGGTCTAGTTATATTACTGAGGGTGAGTATAGTGTATAGGGTATGGTATAGTTATATTACTGAGGGTGAGTATAGTGTATAGGGTACGGTCTAGTTATATTACTGAGGGTGAGTATAGTGTATAGGGTACGGCCTAGTTATATTGCTGAGGGTGAGTATAGTGTATAGGGTATAGTTATATTGCTGAGGGTGAGTATAGTGTATACGGTATGGTATAGTTATATTACTGAGGGTGAGTATAGTGTATAGTTATATTGCTGAGGGTGAGTATAGTGTATAGGGTACGACCTAGTTATATTACTGAGGGTGAGTATAGTGTATAGGGTACGGTCTAGTTATATTAATGAGGGTGAGTATAGTGTATAGGGTACGGCCTAGTTATATTACTGAGGGTGAGTATAGTGTATAGGGTACGGTCTAGTTATATTACTGAGGGTGAGTATAGTGTATAGGGTACGGCCTAGTCATATTACTGAGGGTGAGTATAGTGTATAGGGTACGACCTAGTTATATTACTGAGGGTGAGTATAGTGTATAGGGTACGACCTAGTTATATTACTGAGGGTGAGTATAGTGTATAGGGTACGACCTAGTTATATTACTGAGGGTGAGTATAGTGTATAGGGTACGGTCTAGTTATATTACTGAGGGTGAGTATAGTGTATAGGGTACGGTCTAGTTATATTGCTGAGGGTGAGTATAGTGTATAGGGTACGGCCTAGTTATATTACTGAGGGTGAGTATAGTGTATAGGGTACGGTCTAGTTATATTACTGAGGGTGAGTATAGTGTATAGGGTACGGCCTAGTTATATTACTGAGGGTGAGTATAGTGTATAGGGTACGACCTAGTTATATTACTGAGGGTGAGTATAGTGTATAGGATACGGTCTAGTTATATTAATGAGGGTGAGTATAGTGTATAGGGTATGGTATAGTTATATTACTGAGGGTGAGTATAGTGTATAGGGTACGGCCTAGTTATATTACTGAGGGTGAGTATAGTGTATAGGATACGGTCTAGTTATATTAATGAGGGTGAGTATAGTGTATAGGGTACGGTCTAGTTATATTACTGAGGGTGAGTATAGTGTATAGGATACGGTCTAGTTATATTACTGAGGGTGAGTATAGTGTATAGGGTACGGCCTAGTTATATTACTGAGGGTGAGTATAGTGTATAGGGTACGGTCTAGTTATATTAATGAGGGTGAGTATAGTGTATAGGGTACGGCCTAGTCATATTACTGAGGGTGAGTATAGTGTATAGGGTACGGTCTAGTTATATTACTGAGGGTGAGTATAGTGTATAGGGTACGACCTAGTTATATTACTGAGGGTGAGTATAGTGTATAGGGTACGGTCTAGTTATATTACTGAGGGTGAGTATAGTGTATAGGGTACGACCTAGTTATATTACTGAGGGTGAGTATAGTGTATAGGGTACGGTCTAGTTATATTACTGAGGGTGAGTATAGTGTATAGGGTACGACCTAGTTATATTACTGAGGGTGAGTATAGTGTATAGGGTACGACCTAGTTATATTACTGAGGGTGAGTATAGTGTATAGGGTACGGTCTAGTTATATTACTGAGGGTGAGTATAGTGTATAGGGTACGGTCTAGTTATATTACTGAGGGTGAGTATAGTGTATAGGGTACGACCTAGTTATATTACTGAGGGTGAGTATAGTGTATAGGGTACGGTCTAGTTATATTACTGAGGGTGAGTATAGTGTATAGGGTACGGTCTAGTTATATTACTTGCTGAGGGTGAGTATAGTGTATAGGGTACGGCCTAGTTATATTACTGAGGGTGAGTATAGTGTATAGGGTACGGTCTAGTTATATTACTGAGGGTGAGTATAGTGTATAGGGTACGGCCTAGTCATATTACTGAGGGTGAGTATAGTGTATAGGGTACGGTCTAGTTATATTACTGAGGGTGAGTATAGTGTATAGGGTACGGTCTAGTTATATTACTGAGGGTGAGTATAGTGTATAGGGTACGGCCTAGTCATATTACTGAGGGTGAGTATAGTGTATAGGGTACGGCCTAGTTATATTACTGAGGGTGAGTATAGTGTATAGGGTACGGTCTAGTTATATTACTGAGGGTGAGTATAGTGTATAGGGTACGACCTAGTTATATTACTGAGGGTGAGTATAGTGTATAGGGTATGGTATAGTTATATTACTGAGGGTGAGTATAGTGTATAGGGTACGACCTAGTTATATTACTGAGGGTGAGTATAGTGTATAGGGTACGACCTAGTTATATTACTGAGGGTGAGTATAGTGTATAGGGTACGGTCTAGTTATATTACTGAGGGTGAGTATAGTGTATAGGGTACGGCCTAGTTATACTACTGAGGGTGAGTATAGTGTATAGGGTACGGCCTAGTCATATTACTGAGGGTGAGTATAGTGTATAGGGTACGGCCTAGTCATATTACTGAGGGTGAGTATAGTGTATAGGGTACGACCTAGTTATACTACTGAGGGTGAGTATAGTGTATAGGGTACGACCTAGTTATACTACTGAGGGTGAGTATAGTGTATAGGGTACGGTCTAGTTATATTACTTGCTGAGGGTGAGGGTGAGAGACTCCTCTGCTGCTCTGATCTTGTTCTGTGCCTCCACATGGGTCATGTCTTCTGCGTTGGTCTCCCCGATGGACACCACCCAATCTCCCACGCCCACACCGGCCTGGGCGGCCTTACCCCCGGGGGTCAGCTGTAGAGGGAGAGAGGGAAAGAAATAAAGCCGGTCACTGACAAGAACACATTACGATTTCCTGTGAAACACTCAGCCTCTGTTTCACCCAACAGTATAGTTGCATAAGTACATGTGAAATAAAATAAATCACCTACTATTTCGTCTCGCCGCGTCTCTCAATATTTTCAGGGTTAAATGGAACAAACATCTGCCATAACCGACACAGTGCTTATTCAAATACGTCTCAAAGACAAACGTGTAAATGGTATTGTTCTGAAGCTAACCTAGTATAATTGATACACAACAAAGCAATTTGTGTTAATGAGTCAGTAACAGGGCTGATCTAGAGGGAAGACTAGGAGGATATCTAGTCAGTAACATGGCTGATCTAGAGGGAAGACTAGGAGGATATCTAGTCAGTAACAGGGCTGATCTAGAGGGAAGACTAGGAGGATATCTAGTCAGTAACAGGGCTGATCTAGAGGGAAGACTAGGAGGATATCTAGTCAGTAACAGGGCCGATCTAAAGGGAAGACTAGGAGGATATCTAGTCAGTAACAGGGCCGATCTAGAGGGAAGACTAGGAGGATATCTAGTCAGTAACAGGGCCGATCTAGAGGGAAGACTAGGAGGATATCTAGTCAGTAACAGGGCCGATCTAGAGGGAAGACTAGGAGGATATCTAGTCAGTAACAGGGCTGATCTAGAGGGAAGACTAGGAGGATATCTAGTCAGTAACATGGCTGATCTAGAGGGAAGACTAGGAGGATATCTAGTCAGTAACAGGGCTGATCTAGAGGGAAGACTAGGAGGATATCTAGTCAGTAACAGGGCTGATCTAGAGGGAAGACTAGGAGGATATCTAGTCAGTAACAGGGCCGATCTAAAGGGAAGACTAGGAGGATATCTAGTCAGTAACAGGGCCGATCTAGAGGGAAGACTAGGAGGATATCTAGTCAGTAACAGGGCCGATCTAGAGGGAAGACTAGGAGGATATCTAGTCAGTAACAGGGCCGATCTAGAGGGAAGACTAGGAGGATATCTAGTCAGTAACAGGGCTGATCTAGAGGGAAGACTAGGAGGATATCTAGTCAGTAACAGGGCTGATCTAGAGGGAAGACTAGGAGGAAATCTAGTCAACAACAGGGCTGATCTAAAGGGAAGACTAGGAGGATATCTAGTCAGTAACAGGGCTGATCTAGAGGGAAGACTAGGAGGATATATAGTCAGTAACAGGGCTGATCTAGAGGGAAGACTAGGAGGATATCTAGTGAAAGGGAACATATTGGTTAAGAACAGGATCAGAGAGATGAAAGTGCACACTGAAACATTCTAGGGCCTAGTATGTTCACGCCAATCAACAGATGTGTCCTGTCTTGCTCTTAACAGTAGTTAGCGGACCCCAGAGGGCCTTCTAACAATGTATTGACTAAATATACATACACAAAGCCATCAAGAGGATTCATGTTTGGGTCGGTTATCACCGGCTAATGATTTGTAGAGGGAACCTAAGGACTCTGTGTCTGACAAGTTCTCTCCCTCTCTCTCTGTGTGTGTGTGTGTGTGTGTGTGTGTGTGTGTGTGTGTGTGTGTGTGTGTGTGTTCAGCCAGATGGTTCCCCACACCACAACGAGGACATGAGGTAAGAGTCTAATCAGCACTATGACATCACTGCTTATGATCCACTACAGATGTGGACCGAAGCTTTGGAGTGAAGTTCAACTCCCGACAGGACAAGACAGAGAGAGAGAGAGAGAGAGAGAGAGAGAGAGAGAGCCAGACAGACAGACAGAGAGAGACACAGACAGAGACAGAGAGAGAGAGAGAGAGAGCCAGACAGACAGACAGAGAGAGAGAGACACAGACAGAGAGACACAGACAAAGAGAAACAGAGACAGAGACAGACAGACACAGACAAACAGAGACAGAGACAGACAGAGAGAGGCTCCGCCCCAAACGGTACCCTATTCCCTACAATAGTGCGCTACTTTAGACCAGAGCTCTATGGGCCCCGAATAGGGTGCAATTTTACCTTTATTTAACTAGGCAAGTCAGTTAAGAACAAATTCTTATTTACAATGACCAAACCTGGACGACTCTGGGCCAATTGTGCACTGCCCTATGGGATGTATATGATACTAGCTAGCGACACAACTCATCTGTTAAATGTACATCAGGGATGGGCAACTGGTGCCTTTTGTAGGCCTGAGGACCTGTAGAACCATCTCAAGGATGATCAATGGAAACAGGATGCAGCTGAGCTCAATTTCCTGTCTCATAGCAAAGGGTCTGAAACCTTTTTATTTACATAAGTTATCTGTTCATTTTTAATAAATAGGCAAACATTTCTAAAAAACAGTTTTTGCTTTGTCATTATGTTGTATTGTGATGTCATTATGGTGTATTGTGATGTCATTATGTTGTATTGTGATGTCATTATGTTGTATTGTGTTTAGATTGATTTATTCATTTTATTTGATCCGTTTTAGAATAAGGATGTAACGTAACAAAATGTGGAAAAAGTCAAGGGGTCTGAATACTTTCCGAATGCACTGTATAAAATCTTTAACTTTAAAATGTCCATTTGTTCTCGTCGCTGTCACGAGAGGGGGTTGCTAAAAAGACCCACTGAGGCCCCTCATTATGAGATCCCCCCCACCCCCATCAAAGTTGCCCATCCCTGCTGTACGTGATATGAGCTAGCATCACGACTCATCTCTTACCGTAGATTATATATTAGGGGAAAGGGAATACCGAGTTAGTTGCACAACTGAATGCATTCAACCAAAATACATAATAATATATATTTATTTATTATATATAAAATATAATTGCATTCAGCAAGTATTCAGACGCCTTCCCTTTTTCCACATTGTTACGTTACAGCCTTATTCTGAAATTGATAAAATACATTTTGTCATCAAGCTACACACAATACCCCATAATAACAAAGCAAAAACAGGTTTAGACATTTTTGCAAATGTATAAATAAAAAATAAAAAACAGAAATACCTTATTTACATTAGTATTCAGAGCCTTTGCTATGAGACAGGAAACAGGTGCATCCTGTTTCCATTGATCATCCTTGAGATGTTTCTACAACTTGATTGGAGTCCACCTGATGGTAAATTCAATTGATTTGATATGATTTGGAAAAGCACACCCCTGTCTATATTAGGTCCCACAGTTGACAGAGCATGTCAGAGCAAAAACCAAGCCATGAGGTCGAAGGAATTGTCCGTAGAGCTCCGAGACAGGATTGTGTCGAGGCACAGACCTGGGGAAGGGTACCAGAAAATGTCTGCAGCATTGAAGGTTCCCAAGAAAACAGTGTCCTCCATCATTCTTAAATGGAAGAAGTTTGGAACCACCAAGACTCTTCCTAGAGCTGGCCGCAGGGCTAAACTGAGCAATCGGGGGATAAGGTCCTTAGTCAGGGAGGTGACCAAGAACACTATAGTCACTCTGACAGAGCTACAGAGTTCTTCTGTGGAGATGGGAGAACCTTCCAGAAGCACAACACTCTCTGCAGCACTCCACCAAATCAGTCCTTTATGGTAGAGTGGGAGGACTGAAGCAACTCCTCAGTAAAAGACACATGACAACCCGCTTGGAGTTTGCCAAAAGGCACCTAAAGGACTGTCATGACGCTAGCTCTTTCAGTGAATTGGCTAGCAGAGATGTGAACAACCTCCCACCCTCCTGTTACGCCCACATCCTAAATTCCATGCAGAGACTCCTCTCTCCCTGACCATCCGCTCTCCCTGACCATCCGCTCTCCCTGACCATCCGCTCTCCCTGACCATCCGCTCTCCCTGACCATCCGCTCTCCCTGACCATCCGCTCTCCCTGACCATCCGCTCTCCCTGCATCCCAGAATTTGAGAATTGAACAATATTCCTATTTTGGAGAACGTGTAAACGGTTGGTTGGAGAAGCCTGCTACGACCCGGTCCGTTTTGTTTCATGTTTGTGACCTCATGAAAGACAATACAGCCACATTACCATAACTCTGTTTATACAGGAGCCTCCGTTATGAGGTTTGCATCTAATTATTGTATAAAATGAATGAGTAAAGATGAAACTATTTGCAAAATGATGTAATATAATGTGGGGCTGACTAAATTATATTAACTATCAGTCCGACACGGCACCACAGGTCACCTAACTGACTAGCTGATATTAACTAGCAGTCTGACAAGGCACCACAGGTCATCTAACTGACTAGCTGATATTAACTAGCAGTCTGGCACGGCACCACAGGTCACCTAACTGACTAGCTGATATTAACTAGCAGTCTGGCACGGCACCACAGGTCACCTAACTGACATTAACTAGCAGTCCGACACGGCACCACAGGTCATCTAACTGACTAGCTGATATTAACTAGCAGTCTGGCACGGCACCACAGGTCACCTAACTGACTAGCTGATATTAACTAGCAGTCTGGCACGGCACCACAGGTCACCTAACTGACTAGCTGATATTAACTAGCAGTCTGGCACGGCACCACAGGTCACCTAACTGACTAGCTGATATTAACTAGCAGTCCGACAAGGCACCACAGGTCATCTAACTGACTAGCTGATATTAACTAGCAGTCCGACAAGGCACCACAGGTCATCTAACTGACTAGCTGATATTAACTAGCAGTCTGGCACGGCACCACAGGTCACCTAACTGACTAGCTGATATTAACTAGCAGTCTGGCACGGCACCACAGGTCATCTAACTGACTAGCTGATTTTAACTAGCAGTCTGACAAGGCACCACAGGTCATCTAACTGACTAGCTGATATTAACTAGCAGTCTGGCACGGCACCACAGGTCATCTAACTGACTAGCTGATATTAACTAGCAGTCCGACAAGGCACCACAGGTCATCTAACTGACTAGCTGATATTAACTAGCAGTCTGGCACGGCACCACAGGTCATCTAACTGACTAGCTGATTTTAACTAGCAGTCTGACAAGGCACCACAGGTCATCTAACTGACTAGCTGATATTAACTAGCAGTCTGGCACGGCACCACAGGTCATCTAACTGACTAGCTGATATTAACTAGCAGTCTGACAAGGCACCACAGGTCATCTAACTGACTAGCTGATATTAACTAGCAGTCTGGCACGGCACCACAGGTCATCTAACTGACTAGCTGATATTAACTAGCAGTCTGGCACGGCACCACAGGTCATCTAACTGACTAGCTGATATTAACTAGCAGTCTGGCACGGCACCACAGGTCATCTAACTGACTAGCTGATATTAACTAGCAGTCCGACACGGCACCACAGGTCATCTAACTGACTAGCTGATATTAACTAGCAGTCCGACACGGCACCACAGGTCACCTAACTGACTAGCTGATATTAACTAGCAGTCTGGCACGGCACCACAGGTCATCTAACTGACTAGCTGATATTAACTAGCAGTCTGGCACGGCACCACAGGTCATCTAACTGACTAGCTGATATTAACTAGCAGTCCGACAAGGCACCACAGGTCATCTAAGTGTAACAGTAGAGGATAGGATTATACTAGCGTCAATGATTTTTCAACGATGTCATGTAGATAAATTGGATCATTCCTGACAACAGACATGAGTTACAGCCACATCACATTCTGTAGGGAACAGGCTGCATACATGAACCTTAAACCACACGTGCACTCTGAGTCCCTTCCCTGCCAGGCCTGCTGCAGCAGGGTCCCAAATGGCACCCTCTCCGCACAGGGCTCTGTTCAAACAAAGTGCACTATATAGTGAATAGGGTGCCACTTGGAGACGCACGAAAGTGTCCTTTAAAAATAAAAAAAAATACTCTAGACATCCAGAGAGGCTGTTAATACACATGTCGGAGATCGTATGAAGAGAGAAGAGATGCCAGAATGTGCTTAGTAAGGGCCTTACTCAGCCTTGTCCCGGAGGCTTAACGAAATGTGTCAAAGTCTCAGATCACTGAGAGTACAAAGTGTTCAACATCAGATCACACACAACAAAAAAAAAAGGAGAGCGAGCGGGAGAAAGCCAAAGCAAGGCTGAACATCACACGGCTGAACCCTGGCTGGAATACTGATTTCTGTCATGGAGACATCGTCTGAGTCCCAAATAGAGCCCTAGTGCACTACATGGGGACTATGATGGTGCATAGAGCCCTGGTCAACAGTAGTGCACTACATGGGGACTATGGTCCATAGAGCCCTGGTCAACAGTAGTGCACTACATGGGGACTATGGTCTGATTTGGGATGCAGGCCCTGGTCTGTGTAGACATCGATTACCCTGTCCTATCCTGTTATTGATCCCTTCAGACTATTGGCTCATGAATGATCAGAGGATTCTAGACCCTAAATCTTTGGTTTCTGTCGTGTTCCACTAAAGCTATACGATTCAACTGCTTTGATTCAGCACATTAAAACACAGACTGAGAGAAAGTCTAGTCCCGTATCGGAGGATACAGTTCCCTTGTGGTTTAACTTCACCTTTCCTTGACTGTAGACAACTAGAAGGGGGGGGGAAGCCAGGTCGTTCAAGATTGATGTTGAAATTGGACGTCTATCCAAGGACATTGAGAAATGCCCTCAAAAACAGCCACTAGGGGCAACATTGAGAGCTATTACCATCAAGTAGGTGTGGGTAATCCCACGACTCGACTCTCTGGGTAATCCCACGACTCGACTCTCCGGGTAATCCCACGACTCGACTCTCCGGGTAATCCCACGACTTGACTCTCCGGGTAATCCCACGACTCTCCGGGTAATCCCACGACTCTCCGGGTAATCCCACGACTCTCCGGGTAATCCCACGACTCTCCGGGTAATCCCACGACTCTGGGAGGTTGTGGATCAGAAGGTTGTGTGTTTGCTCCCAGTCGTGGACACTGGTTTCTATTTTAACTCTATCCCAAAACCTTAACCCTTCAGAATGAGTGTCTAAAAACGTAACCCTTAACTTGGAAATGAGACGATACACAGATGTAGGAGTAACGCTGACGTTTGAAGAACGTGGATAAAATTCTGCAGTCAGGCAGCTTGTTGAAAAAAAGCATCTGGTTTGGTTTGTTTTCAGGGGGGGAATAAATACGTCAAAAACATCAAAATATAAGAACATTAAATATATTCCTCATGAAAAACGACTTAACATCAAGTTAATCACCTATGATCTACCTAGGCTGGAAACAATTAAAGATATAACTAAAAAGGTGTTGTTACAGCTTCTCTGCATCTGTTACAGAGAAACACAACAACACATGTCGGCCCTCAGGTGACTGGTATTCTGAGGCAGCATGGGCTGAGAGACAGAGAGAGACAGTAAGGCCTGGCAGAGCAGGTTATAATAGAAACCAGTAGAGACAGTAAGGCCTAGCAGAGCAGGTTATAATAGAAACCAGTAGAGAGAGTAAGACCTAGCAGAGCAGGTTATAATAGAAACCAGTAGAGAAAGACAGTAAGACCTAGCAGAGCAGGTTATAATAGAAACCAGTAGAGAGAGTAAGACCTAGCAGAGCAGGTTATAATAGAAACCAGTAGAGAGAGTAAGACCTAGCAGAGCAGGTTATAATAGAAACCAGTAAGGCCTAGCAGAGCAGGTTATAATAGAAACCAGTAGAGAGTGTAAGACCTAGCAGAGCAGATTATAATAGAAACCAGTAGAGAAAGACAGTAAGGCCTAGCAGAGCAGGTTATAATAGAAACCAGTAAGGCCTAGCAGAGCAGGTTATAATAGAAACCAGTAAGGCCTAGCAGAGCAGGTTATAATAGAAACCAGTAGAGACAGTAAGACCTAGCAGAGCAGGTTATAATAGAAACCAGTAAGGCCTAGCAGAGCAGGTTATAATAGAAACCAGTAGAGACAGTAAGACCTAGCAGAGCAGGTTATAATAGAAACCAGTAGAGAAAGACAGTAAGACCTAGCAGAGCAGGTTATAATAGAAACCAGTAAGGCCTAGCAGAGCAGGTTATAATAGAAACCAGTAGAGACAGTAAGACCTAGCAGAGCAGGTTATAATAGAAACCAGGAGAGACAGTAAGGCCTAGCAGAGCAGGTTATAATAGAAACCAGTAGAGACAGTAAGGCCTAGCAGAGCAGGTTATAATAGAAACCAGTAGAGACAGTAAGGCCTAGCAGAGCAGGTTATAATAGAAACCAGTAGAGACAGTAAGACCTAGCAGAGCAGGTTATAATAGAAACCAGTAAGGCCTAGCAGAGCAGGTTATAATAGAAACCAGTAGAGAGAGTAAGACCTAGCAGAGCAGGTTATAATAGAAACCAGTAGAGAGAGTAAGACCTAGCAGAGCAGGTTATAATAGAAACCAGTAGAGAGAGTAAGGCCTAGCAGAGCAGGTTATAATAGAAACCAGTAGAGACAGTAAGGCCTAGCAGAGCAGGTTATAATAGAAACCAGTAGAGAAAGACAGTAAGACCTAGCAGAGCAGGTTATAATAGAAACCAGTAGAGAGAGAAAGACCTAGCAGAGCAGGTTATAATAGAAACCAGTAGAGAGAGAAAGACCTAGCAGAGCAGGTTATAATAGAAACCAGTAGAGAGAGAAAGACCTAGCAGAGCAGGTTATAATAGAAACCAGTAGAGACAGTAAGGCCTAGCAGAGCAGGTTATAATAGAAACCAGTAAGGCCTAGCAGAGCAGGTTATAATAGAAACCAGTAGAGACAGTAAGACCTAGCAGAGCAGGTTATAATAGAAACCAGTAGAGAAAGACAGTAAGACCTAGCAGAGCAGGTTATAATAGAAACCAGTAAGGCCTAGCAGAGCAGGTTATAATAGAAACCAGTAGAGACAGTAAGACCTAGCAGAGCAGGTTATAATAGAAACCAGGAGAGACAGTAAGGCCTAGCAGAGCAGGTTATAATAGAAACCAGTAGAGAGAGTAAGACCTAGCAGAGCAGGTTATAATAGAAACCAGTAAGGCCTAGCAGAGCAGGTTATAATAGAAACCAGTAGAGAGTGTAAGACCTAGCAGAGCAGATTATAATAGAAACCAGTAGAGAAAGACAGTAAGGCCTAGCAGAGCAGGTTATAATAGAAACCAGTAAGGCCTAGCAGAGCAGGTTATAATAGAAACCAGTAAGGCCTAGCAGAGCAGGTTATAATAGAAACCAGTAGAGACAGTAAGACCTAGCAGAGCAGGTTATAATAGAAACCAGTAAGGCCTAGCAGAGCAGGTTATAATAGAAACCAGTAGAGACAGTAAGACCTAGCAGAGCAGGTTATAATAGAAACCAGTAGAGAAAGACAGTAAGACCTAGCAGAGCAGGTTATAATAGAAACCAGTAAGGCCTAGCAGAGCAGGTTATAATAGAAACCAGTAGAGACAGTAAGACCTAGCAGAGCAGGTTATAATAGAAACCAGGAGAGACAGTAAGGCCTAGCAGAGCAGGTTATAATAGAAACCAGTAGAGACAGTAAGGCCTAGCAAAGCAGGTTATAATAGAAACCAGTAGAGACAGTAAGGCCTAGCAGAGCAGGTTATAATAGAAACCAGTAGAGACAGTAAGACCTAGCAGAGCAGGTTATAATAGAAACCAGTAAGGCCTAGCAGAGCAGGTTATAATAGAAACCAGTAGAGAGTAAGACCTAGCAGAGCAGGTTATAATAGAAACCAGTAGAGAGAGTAAGACCTAGCAGAGCAGGTTATAATAGAAACCAGTAGAGAGAGTAAGGCCTAGCAGAGCAGGTTATAATAGAAACCAGTAGAGACAGTAAGGCCTAGCAGAGCAGGTTATAATAGAAACCAGTAGAGAAAGACAGTAAGACCTAGCAGAGCAGGTTATAATAGAAACCAGTAGAGAGAGAAAGACCTAGCAGAGCAGGTTATAATAGAAACCAGTAGAGAGAGAAAGACCTAGCAGAGCAGGTTATAATAGAAACCAGTAGAGAGAGAAAGACCTAGCAGAGCAGGTTATAATAGAAACCAGTAGAGACAGTAAGGCCTAGCAGAGCAGGTTATAATAGAAACCAGTAAGGCCTAGCAGAGCAGGTTATAATAGAAACCAGTAGAGACAGTAAGACCTAGCAGAGCAGGTTATAATAGAAACCAGTAGAGAAAGACAGTAAGACCTAGCAGAGCAGGTTATAATAGAAACCAGTAAGGCCTAGCAGAGCAGGTTATAATAGAAACCAGTAGAGACAGTAAGACCTAGCAGAGCAGGTTATAATAGAAACCAGGAGAGACAGTAAGGCCTAGCAGAGCAGGTTATAATAGAAACCAGTAGAGACAGTAAGGCCTAGCAGAGCAGGTTATAATAGAAACCAGTAGAGAGAGTAAGGCCTAGCAGAGCAGGTTATAATAGAAACCAGTAGAGACAGTAAGACCTAGCAGAGCAGGTTATAATAGAAACCAGTAAGGCCTAGCAGAGCAGGTTATAATAGAAACCAGTAGAGACAGTAAGACCTAGCAGAGCAGGTTATAATAGAAACCAGTAGAGACAGTAAGGCCTAGCAGAGCAGGTTATAATAGAAACCAGGAGAGACAGTAAGGCCTAGCAGAGCAGGTTATAATAGAAACCAGGAGAGACAGTAAGGCCTAGCAGAGCAGGTTATAATAGAAACCAGTAGAAACAGTAAGACCTAGCAGAGCAGGTTATAATATAAACCAGTAAGGCCTAGCAGAGCAGGTTATAATAGAAACCAGTAGAGACAGTAAGACCTAGCAGAGCAGGTTATAATAGAAACCAGTAGAGAAAGACAGTAAGACCTAGCAGAGCAGGTTATAATAGAAATCAGTAGAGAGAGAAAGACCTAGCAGAGCAGGTTATAATAGAAACCAGTAGAGAGAGACAGTAAGACCTAGCAGAGCAGGTTATAATAGAAACCAGTAAGGCCTAGCAGAGCAGGTTATAATAGAAACCAGTAGAGACAGTAAGACCTAGCAGAGCAGGTTATAATAGAAACCAGGAGAGACAGTAAGGCCTAGCAGAGCAGGTTATAATAGAAACCAGTAGAGACAGTAAGGCCTAGCAGAGCAGGTTATAATAGAAACCAGTAGAGACAGTAAGGCCTAGCAGAGCAGGTTATAATAGAAACCAGTAGAGACAGTAAGACCTAGCAGAGCAGGTTATAATAGAAACCAGTAAGGCCTAGCAGAGCAGGTTATAATAGAAACCAGTAGAGAGAGACAGTAAGACCTAGCAGAGCAGGTTATAATAGAAACCAGTAAGGCCTAGCAGAGCAGGTTATAATAGAAACCAGTAGAGACAGTAAGACCTAGCAGAGCAGGTTATAATAGAAACCAGGAGAGACAGTAAGGCCTAGCAGAGCAGGTTATAATAGAAACCAGTAGAGACCGTAAGGCCTAGCAGAGCAGGTTATAATAGAAACCAGTAGAGACAGTAAGGCCTAGCAGAGCAGGTTATAATAGAAACCAGTAGAGAAAGACAGTAAGACCTAGCAGAGCAGGTTATAATAGAAACCAGTAAGGCCTAGCAGAGCAGGTTATAATAGAAACCAGTAGAGACAGTAAGACCTAGCAGAGCAGGTTATAATAGAAACCAGTAGAGAAAGACAGTAAGACCTAGCAGAGCAGGTTATAATAGAAACCAGTAAGGCCTAGCAGAGCAGGTTATAATAGAAACCAGTAGAGACAGTAAGACCTAGCAGAGCAGGTTATAATAGAAACCAGGAGAGACAGTAAGGCCTAGCAGAGCAGGTTATAATAGAAACCAGTAGAGAGTGTAAGACCTAGCAGAGCAGATTATAATAGAAACCAGTAGAGAAAGACAGTAAGGCCTAGCAGAGCAGGTTATAATAGAAACCAGTAAGGCCTAGCAGAGCAGGTTATAATAGAAACCAGTAAGGCCTAGCAGAGCAGGTTATAATAGAAACCAGTAGAGACAGTAAGACCTAGCAGAGCAGGTTATAATAGAAACCAGTAAGGCCTAGCAGAGCAGGTTATAATAGAAACCAGTAGAGACAGTAAGACCTAGCAGAGCAGGTTATAATAGAAACCAGTAGAGAAAGACAGTAAGACCTAGCAGAGCAGGTTATAATAGAAACCAGTAAGGCCTAGCAGAGCAGGTTATAATAGAAACCAGTAGAGACAGTAAGACCTAGCAGAGCAGGTTATAATAGAAACCAGGAGAGACAGTAAGGCCTAGCAGAGCAGGTTATAATAGAAACCAGTAGAGACAGTAAGGCCTAGCAGAGCAGGTTATAATAGAAACCAGTAGAGACAGTAAGACCTAGCAGAGCAGGTTATAATAGAAACCAGTAAGGCCTAGCAGAGCAGGTTATAATAGAAACCAGTAGAGAGAGTAAGACCTAGCAGAGCAGGTTATAATAGAAACCAGTAGAGAGAGTAAGACCTAGCAGAGCAGGTTATAATAGAAACCAGTAGAGAGAGTACGGCCTAGCAGAGCAGGTTATAATAGAAACCAGTAGAGACAGTAAGGCCTAGCAGAGCAGGTTATAATAGAAACCAGTAGAGAAAGACAGTAAGACCTAGCAGAGCAGGTTATAATAGAAACCAGTAGAGAGAGAAAGACCTAGCAGAGCAGGTTATAATAGAAACCAGTAGAGAGAGAAAGACCTAGCAGAGCAGGTTATAATAGAAACCAGTAGAGAGAGAAAGACCTAGCGGAGCAGGTTATAATAGAAACCAGTAGAGACAGTAAGGCCTAGCAGAGCAGGTTATAATAGAAACCAGTAAGGCCTAGCAGAGCAGGTTATAATAGAAACCAGTAGAGACAGTAAGACCTAGCAGAGCAGGTTATAATAGAAACCAGTAGAGAAAGACAGTAAGACCTAGCAGAGCAGGTTATAATAGAAACCAGTAAGGCCTAGCAGAGCAGGTTATAATAGAAACCAGTAGAGACAGTAAGACCTAGCAGAGCAGGTTATAATAGAAACCAGGAGAGACAGTAAGGCCTAGCAGAGCAGGTTATAATAGAAACCAGTAGAGACAGTAAGGCCTAGCAGAGCAGGTTATAATAGAAACCAGTAGAGAGAGTAAGGCCTAGCAGAGCAGGTTATAATAGAAACCAGTAGAGACAGTAAGACCTAGCAGAGCAGGTTATAATAGAAACCAGTAAGGCCTAGCAGAGCAGGTTATAATAGAAACCAGTAGAGACAGTAAGACCTAGCAGAGCAGGTTATAATAGAAACCAGTAGAGACAGTAAGGCCTAGCAGAGCAGGTTATAATAGAAACCAGGAGAGACAGTAAGGCCTAGCAGAGCAGGTTATAATAGAAACCAGGAGAGAC